>NW_025198164.1:0-5451 GCF_004010195.1 Chiloscyllium plagiosum
TCCACTCCCTCTCTCTTTCTGTCTCTCTCTCCTTCTCTCTGTCTCTTTCTCTCTCCAAAACCTGCCAATGGCTTCAGACCTTTCTGTTATTGGTTAAGGACACAGTCACCACTTTCTTTCCGTCATGGAGATGTACAGCACGGAAGCAGACCATTCGGCCCAACTCGTCCATACCGACCAGATAGCCTTACCTAATCTAGTCCCATTTGCCAGAGTGGGAGGCCCATGGCCTAATTCTTGACCATCGCCCCTTGCCCTCCCCCAGGTCTTTGGGGTGGCTGGTGGATAGGCCTTACCTTCCTCTCCACCTCAATCAGACGGTCGCTGCTCACTTCCCTCAGAGATTCCCGACGTTCCGACTTGGCCTCAGACGGCGCCTCACCCTCCATCGTCATGGCAACTGTCCTGCCCAGTGACTCTTCCCTCCGCTCTGGCTTTTCCAGCTCCCGCTTTAGCTGGGCGAGAGAGGGAGACCGCGGGTAACGGCACTGACAAAGGGGCATTCCGAGGGTGGGGCTGGCGGGTTTGGGATCGTGGAGCGGATTCAAACAACTGTCCCAACGCGACCATTGACAGGATGACTGGGAAGCCTGGGCTGTAGGCCGAGAAACCCCTAGATCGAGAGGGACCAGGCCGGAAAGCCTGGGCTGTAGGCCGAGAAACCCCTAGATCAAGAGGGACCAGGCCGGAAAGCCTGGGCTGTAGGCCGCGAAACACCCGAGATCGAGAGGGACCAGGCTGGAAAGCCTGGGCTGTAGGCCGAGAAACCCCCTAGATCGAGAGGATCTAGGCAGGGAAGCCTGGGCTGTAGGCTGACAAACCCTTAGATCGAGAGGGACTAGGCTGGGAAGCCTGGGCTGTAGGCCGAGAAACCCCCTAGATCGAGAGGATCTAGGCAGGGAAGCCTGGGCTGTAGGCTGACAAACCCTTAGATTGAGAGGGACTAGGCTGGGAAGCCTGGGCTGTAGGCTGAGAAACACCCTAGATCGAGAGGGACTATGCCGGGAAGCCTGCGCTGTAGGCTGAGAAGTCCCCTAGATCGAGAGGGACTAGGCCGTGAAGCTTGGGCTATAGGCCGAGAAACCCCCTAGATCGAGAGGGACTAGGCAAGGAAGCCTGGGCTGTTGGCCGAGAAACCCTTAGATCAAGAGGGACTAGGCCGGAAAGCCTGGGCTGTAGGCCGAGAAACCCTTAGATCGAGAGGGACTAGGCCAGAAAGCCGATGGACAGAGTTGGGCACAGGTCCCCTAGTGGCAAAGGGAGTGTGACTGGGTGAGGGGCTTGACGGGTGGGGAGGGTCAAAGGGAAGGAAGTGAAAGAGGTGAGGGAACATTAGGGGGTCACCCACACGGTCCTCACCTTCAGGGAGAGCTCCCGCTGCTGCCCACTCACCTCCCGGAGCTGGTCACTGAGCTCCTGGTTCCGCCTCCCAGCATCCTCCAGTTGGCTCCTCAGGTTGGTGATGTGAGTCTCCCGGATCATCAGAGAGTCCTTAAAAACGGAGTCCAACCTCTCCTCCAACAACCGAAAACTACTGAAGTAGGGGGCGGGGGATGGGGAGCGAGATGGAGGGAGAGATGTCATTCATGGGCGGATCCCAAACGGAGCTCGGATGAGGGAAAGGATTGGGAGGGTCTGAGAAGGAGGTGAGGGCTCGGGTATGGGAGGGTGGAGTGGGGCTGTCTCTCATTCAGAGTCCTCCCAACCCCCTCTGGGCCTCTCCCCTACCCCTCCGTAAGGTCTCCTTTCCACCCTGATAGTGTCTGTCAACATGTGAGAGCGAGGGGCCCAGTCCCCAGGGAGTGAGGGGCCCAGGGAGTGAGGGCCCATAGTGTGAGGGGCCCAGTCCCCAGGGCGTTAGGGCCTAGTCCCCGGGGAGTGAGGGGCCAGTCCCCAGGGAGTTAGGGCCTAGTCCCCGGGGAGTGAGGGGCCCAGGGAGTGAGGGCCCAGGTCCCCAGGGAGTTAGGGCCTAGTCCCCGGGGAGTGAGGGGCCCAGCCTCCAGGGAATGAGGGCCTAGTCCCCAGGGAGTGAGGGGCCAGTCCCCAGGGAGTGAGGGGCCCAGGGAGTGAGGGGCCCGGTCCCCAGGGAGTTAGGGCCTAGTCCCCAGGGAGTGAGGGGCCCGGTCCCCAGGGAGTGAGGGGCCCAGGGAGTGAGGGGCCCAGGGAGTGAGGGGCCCAGTCCCCAGGGATTGAGGGGCCCTGTCCCCAGGGAGTGAGAGGCCCAGTCCCCAGGGAGTGAGAGGCCCAGGGAGTGAGGGGCCCGGTCCCCAGGGAGTTAGGGCCTAGTCCCCCGGGAGTGAGGGGCCCAGTCCCCAGGGAGTGAGGGGCCCGGTCCCCAGAGAGTGAGGGGCCCAGGGAGTGTGGGGCCCGGTCCCCAGCGAGTGAGGGGCCAGGGAGTGAGGGGCCCGGTCCCCAGGGATTGAGGGGCCCGGTCCCCAGGGAGTGAGGGGCCCAGTCCCCAGGGAGTGAGGGGCCCAGGGAGTGAGGGGTCCAGTCCCCAGGGAGTGAGGGGCCCAGGGAGTGAGGCGCCCAGTCCCCGGGAAGTGAGGGGCCCGGTCCCCGGGGAGTGAGGGGCCCAGTCCCCGGGGAGTGAGGGGCCCGGTCCCCAGGGAGTGAGGGGCCCGGTCCCCAGCGAGTGAGGGGCCAGGGAGTGAGGGGCCCGGTCCCCAGGGATTGAGGGGCCCGGTCCCCAGGGAGTGAGGGGCCCAGTCCCCAGGGAGTGAGGGGCCCAGGGAGTGAGGGGTCCAGTCCCCAGGGAGTGAGGGGCCCAGGGAATGAGGCGCCCAGTCCCCGGGGAGTGAGGGGCCCGGTCCCCGGGGAGTGAGGGGCCCGGTCCCCGGGAGGTGAGGGCCTAGTCCCCGGGGAGTGAGCCTGGGACAGCGGGTACCTACCTCTCGTCGCCTGCAGGCAGCACTTGGCCCTGTTCAATGCCCATCCGTTCCAGTTTGTGACTCAGACTGTCCAGTTGGTTACTGAGCCCTTGGGCCCTCAGTTTCTCACTCATCAGGTCCTGTGGCGATAAGGTCAAAGGTCAGTGGGGTGTGGGAAGGCGGGGGAGGGGCGTGGGAGGACAGAAACAGGCCACTCAGCCCCTTTGTGGCCTGCTGCCCCATTCCACACGACCATGGCTGATGCTGTAGCTCAACCCCGTTTTTCCCACTCCGTCCCTCACTATCTTTAATGTTTAAAAGCTTCTCGGTCTCCATCTTGGATGTTCTCAGTGACTGAGCCTCCACTGTCCCCTGGGGGAGAGGGAGAGGATTCTAAAGGTACCCCCACCCTCCCAGGGAAGAAATACCATCACATCTCAGTCCCAAAATGGCCGACCCTTTAATGTGGCATGTATGTGTGTGTGGGTGCAAGTGTATGAGCGAGTGTGTGTGTGAGAGAGAGTTTATAAGTGAGTGTGTGTGAGCGTGTGTTGTGCACGTGTGTGTCCATCTGTGTGTTAGAGAGTGTGTCTGAGTGAGTGAGTGTGTGTATGAGCGCGTGTGCGTGAGTGTGAATGAGTGTGTGCGTGTGATCCCCGTTGAGTCCAGACCTAACTCCCCAGCCAATGAGGGAACACCTGAGGGCTGGTCTCCTCAGCAGGACAGTCCCACCTTCCCCAGGGATCAGGCCGTGACTCCCCCTCTACGGCGAGCGGACCCTTCCTCAGGTACTTTGGTGAGAGGGGGGAGGATGGTGATGGGGAGCTCCCCTTGGGGCCTACTCCCAAAGGCCTGGCCCCGTGGAACTCACCACGGCCTACCATATCCTCACCTGTCTGTCCTGGGAGAGACCTTTAGAGAGAGGGATGGGCACCATGAGCAGGGGTGATAACCCCCCTCTAACCCCTGCAACAACCATTCCTGTCCCTGCTCTCCCTGAGTCTCCGAATCGGCCATAACATGGAAACTCCAGGAACCAATCCATGCTCAAAGATTGTTTCGGATGCTCCTGGCGTTGAAATAGACGCACTTCAAACCAACTTCTAACTTGCCGGTGCCCTCTTGCGACCACATTTCTGACCTCACTCCTCTCAATCTTCTGTACACTGGAAATACAATTGAGGTTCCCAACGCCCTGTTAAATTTATTTAAACCCTCCCGAAGTGCAGGAGCAACCGGGCTCAGACCTGGTTTGAATTATTGACAACGGGCGATTTGGGGGTCGTGTATTTGAAACTAAAACACCCGCAGCGACGCGACTCTCGAGGGTCACATCCTGCCGAAGAGGCTGTTGGGCCCGTCAAGTGTGGGACGGCCCCAGTGAAACGTCTGCGAGGGGGAGGGGATGGTGAAGGAGACTGACCTCGCGAAGGCCGGAGGCCTCTCCCTTGCTGACGGCGAGCTGCTGCTGGAGCTGGGAGTTCTCGGCCTGCGCCTCCGCCAGGCTGTCGCGGTCCTCCTGGGCCCGGCTGATCTGCTGCAGCAGGCGTCGGTTCTCGAGCTCCAGCCCGGCCGCCCGCTGGCTCTGCTCCTCCAGGGAGGTGTCGCGGCTCTGCGCGTGCTGCCTGAGGCGCCGGTTCTCCTTGGCCAGCTGCCTCCTCTCCCCCTCGGCCTGCTCCAACTCCTGCTCCAGGGCCTGTCGGGCCTGCTCCAACAGGCCGCATGCCGCCCGCTGCTCCTCCAGCTCCCGCTGCCGCCTCTGGGCCTCCGCCTCTGACTCCTCGGCCTCCTTCTCCAGCTCCGAGAGGCGCCCCCTGGTGCCCTCCAGGCTCCGGCGGAGCTGCTGAAGCTCCGACTGGGCGGCCCGGTAGGCCGAAGCCTGCTCCTGACCCCTGGCTAGGGCCCCCTCCAGCCGGGCCGCCTCCCTGCGCAGCCGATCCCTCTCCCTCCCCAGCTCCCGGTTCTCCATCTCGGCCCGCTCCAGCGCCGCCCCCTCCGCCTCCCTCAGCCTCAGGCTCTCCTCCTCGCAACGGGCCCTCTCCTGCTCTGAGGCCTCGAGCCTCACGGTGACTGTCTCCAGGCTCTGGCGGAGCCTCCCGTTCTCGGCCTGCAGTCCCGAGGCCTTCTCCTCCAGCGCCGGGAGCCTCCCCAGGCTGCTTTCCAGCTCTGTAGCCCGCTCTCGGAGCTCCTCGTTCAGCAGGCGAATGCGGCCTAGCTCCCGGGACAGAGGCTCGGCCTTCTCAGCCAGGGCCCGGCTCTGCTCCAGCTCGAGCAGGGCCTGGTTCCTCTCGGAAGCCAGGGTGCTCTGCCTCAGCCCAGCCTCTGCCATGGCCTGGTGCAGGATCGCGTTCTCCTTCTCGATGTCCTTGACCCTGGCCTCGGAGCTGACCTGCGACCTTTGCCTCAGGGCCTCCGCCGTCTGCCTCAGCTGGTCCCGCTCCAGCCGCAGATCCTCCACCTGCAATGGGGAATGGACGGCCAGCAGTCAACCGGGCGTTACCACGGCAACGACACTCCATCCCTACTACCCTTGCAGCACCACCGCTGAGGAGGGTCAGTGCTGAGGGAGCGCCGCACTGTC
>NW_025198165.1:0-1260 GCF_004010195.1 Chiloscyllium plagiosum
GATCAGGAGGCAGTCACTCAGCTGCCCAAGATTTGGACACAGGAACAGGACGCAGTCATTCAACTGCTTGAGACTGGGGCACAGGGAAAGGAGAGTTACTCAGAGCTCGAGACTGAGACACAGGAACAGGAGGCCGTTACCCCTTTGCTTGAGACTATGACACAGGAACGGGACGCAGTCATTGAACTGCTTGAGACTGGGACACAGGGACAGGAGGGAGTCACTCAGAGCTCAAAACTGGGGCACAGGGAAATCTGGAGGTTAGTGAGGCCCCAGCATCCTGTTATGCAAGGGCAGCAGGAGGTGACTCCCTCTCTGCCAGTATGGGACACTGGAAGAGAAGGGGAGGTGGCGTGGAACAAACAGAAATATATGAGTTGCATTAGTGGTCCGTTCAATCCTGCCCCACCATTCACTAAGACCACGGCTGATCTGAATGTGATTCCCTCATTCCATTATACGTAGACTCCGCTCTCTGCAGCCTCTGGTCCTTTTGTTGGTACTGTTGATCATGTTGCAGACTCAGATGCTGCAACAACACTCACCATGACTCATCCAGAAGGATGGGTCTAACAGGATGAGTCAGGATTTGAAGAGTCCAATCACAAGAATGAAAACTCAAAATAAAGGCATTGCCAGATGTTTAGTACTCTCGCATTCGCAATCCAACACGCATAACCAGCCCATCCTTTATACTTTCAGGATGGAGCACTGTGTAGATCCGGCTAGTGTACTGCTGAATGCAACACAGCAATATCCAGAATGGAACTCTGTGCAACCCACACCAAACTTGATCTATAATCCTGGGCTAAATGTCCAGCATGGGGAGCTGTGTAGACCGCACTGGTTCATTCATATACAAACCCAGACTGTTGCATTGTTCGGTACCACTGTGTTAGATCACTGCCCAGTGTGGGGAAACATATAACAAATGCTGGAAGTGACAAGATGTGCAGTTCCCATCCATTTACAGCTCCATATCTCGACTGTACCTTGACAAGGGGTGCTGCGAATGTGAAAATCACTACGAGGAAGAGATGTAAATGGAAACAATTTAAATACCAATAGTTCTGATTAAGGCGCATATCACTCTAGTATTTAATGTTGAAATAACTGAGATAATATCCAATGAGGTTTTGTGAACGGTGCAAAGAAGTAAGAGGGGGATGGTGATGTTATAGTGGTTGCACTATAAGCCTCCAAATAATCAATGGGAATTAGAGGAACAAATATTCAGGGAGACTGGCGAGACTTGCAGGA
>NW_025198165.1:1629-5451 GCF_004010195.1 Chiloscyllium plagiosum
TGTTCAGAAAGCTTCCACAAGCAGCATGTAGAGGGTACTACTCGGGAAGTGACTAGAGCTGTATTAATTTTAAAATAGGTATGGTAGGGACAAAATTGGTCCACAGTTTCAAGTTCTAAATTGGGGCAAGGCGTATTTTGCTCGAATTAGACAGGAGATTGCAGGGGTTGATGAGAGTAGGTTGTGTCGAGGTAAAAGGATCCCAGGGAATTTGGGGGGCTTCAAAAGTGAGATAGCTCGAGTTCAAGGTCTATATGTTCCTGTGAGGGTGAAGGAAAATGAGGCTGGAAGAGAGAACCCTGGATGACAAGAGATATTGAGGATCTGACCAGAAAAAAAGGAGATGTGGCTCAGGTACAGGCAGCTGGGACAAAGGGAATCCCTGGAGGTACACAGGGGATACAGGAGTTTACTGAAGAAGGAAATCAGCAAGGCGCAAAGGGGGTAGGACATAGCCTTGGCTGAGCAGATTAATGTGAATCCACATTCAGTATAGGAAAGAAAAAGAACAACCAGAGAAAGAATACGATGTCTTAAAATCCAAAATAGGCATGCATGTGTAAAACCTCAAGAGATGGGTGAGGTCCTCAATTTCCCCTCTGTGTTTACCATGAAGAAAGACATGAATACCTGTGACCTTTGGGAGGTTCGTTGTGATATCTTGGTACAGTCCATATCACATTCGAGGTGCTGATGGACATATTTGAATGCATGAAGTCAGATAAATCTCTTGATCCTGACCAGATATATCCAAGAGCACTGCAAGAGGCGAGAGAAGACAGGTCAGGGGCCAAGGTCCCGGAAGACTGGGCGGTAACAAATGTGTCCTAATTCAAGAAGGGCTGCAAATAAATGCCTGGGAAATATAGACTAGTAAGCTTCACATATGGTTTCCGTAAACCACTTGAGAAGGTTCTGAGATATAAGATATGCATGCATTTGGAAAGACAGAGTTTGACTTGGAGCAGTCAGCATAGCATAGTGCGTGGCAGATCATGCCTAACAAATTTTTTGAGGAAGTGACCGGGAAGGTCGAAGAGGGCAGGGTGGTGGACATAGTCTATATGTATTTCAGTAAGGGCTTTGATCAGGTTCCACATCATAGGCCGCTGTAGAAGGTTAGATCGCATGGACTCCAATGTAAACTGGCAAATTGGCAACACAATTGGCTTGACGTTATGAAGCAATTGACTATGGTGGAGGTATGCTTGTCGGACTAGAGACCTGTGACTAGTGGAGTGCCTCAGTGGTCGTTCCTGGGCCCATTGCTGTTTGTTATCTATGTTTTGGACCAGAGTGCACAACGCAAGGTTAGTAAGTTTGCAGATGACTCTAAATTAGGAGGCATCATTTACAATGAGGAACATTATCAGAAATTGCAGCAGTACCTTGGTCAGCTGTGGAAGTGGGCTGAGAAATAGAAAATGGCGTTTAATATAGGTAAGTGTGACGTCTTGCATTTTGGAAAGTCAAATCTCGGTAGGAGTTTAATGATGAATGAGAGGGCCTTAAGGATTGTAATGGAACAAAAGGACGTTGGAGATCAGGTGCACGGTTATCTGAAATTTGAGTCACAGATACACAGGAGAGTGCAGAAGGCTGTTGGCACACTGGCCTACATCAGCACATTGAGTTTAGAAGTTGGGACGTTTGTTGCAGTTGTACAGGATGTTGGTATGGCTGCAGTTAGAGTATTGTGTTCAGTTTTGTTCACCTTGCTCTGGAAAGGATATTATTGAACGAGAAAGAGTTAAGGATTAGAGGGATACAGAGCAAGGGCAGGGAAATGGGATGAGTGTGGATAGACATTTTGGTTCGCGTGGACCAGCTGGGCAAAATGGCCAGTCATACTGGCAGTCTCGTGCAGTATAACAAGGCTCATGCTCCACCAATCTGGCAGTCTCGTGCAGTATGAGTGTGTTTTGGAGTGGAGGTAGAGTGGGGGAGACTGAGAAAAAATGTCATGGAAGGATATGTTCACAGGTTTCAGAATGCTGAAATTAAGACTTTTCGATAGGATCATGCAACACGGGTCAGTATTATGAAAATTATGAGTGAAAGGGATATGGCTGTGAATTCAGCCGATGGAGAGTTTTGGATGAGCATTTGTTCTGCAGCTTTGTAACTGGGAGTGAGGACAGCAGAATCTTCGCCTCACTGGGCTGAACTTAACAAAAAACTGTCGTAGTGACATTTTCATTGAGTGTGACAGGGGGGTTGTCTGCACGAGGCCGAGCGAGTTTCCTGGTGCTGTCTTACTAAACCCATCTCATTAACTACCCACCCAACCCATAGTGTCCTTCTCATACAATACCAGACCAATTCTCCCAACCATCACGACTGGAGGTACTCACCATCGCCTGGATGCCCCTGGATATTCCTTGATCCCTGACACTGGGGTCATCTTTAAAAGGCCAATGGGCACACGGTTGAGCTTTCTCAGGTTGGATCTGCCCTGCACAGTTTGCCACGAGCATGCCAGATAAGGAGTAATTACACCACGATTTCTTTACAGGGGCATGGAGGTCCTGCTGGATGGGCTAGTACAGAGGGGAACCAATCTCTTCCCAGAGGGATGACACCACCAGACCCACCGAGCATTGTCTGAGCTCACCATCCACCTCAGTGCAGTATCTGTGGTCTGAAGAAATGTCCAGCAAAACAGGACAAGCTCAATAACCTTCCCCACTCTGTCAGGATAAGGGTCACTGTATTGTCTCTGCTCCCTCACACTCACTGTATATCTGTTACAGCACGGACCCCCGAACAAGGCTCATGCTCCACCAATCTCACTACTGCATTCAGCACTTCCCCTCTGTTTCTCTCTTGCATTTCTAATGCCTCCTACACAGTTATAGAATATTCTGGAGAATGCCAATTATGAAATGTTTCAGATAATGTTCCAACTTATTCCCAGTTTCAGGAAAACGGCTGTGCCCCAGTGTGTAACATGTAAGAGGATGGAGTAGAATGTACGTTTTTCAAATCACACACAGTTAAAATCCATGATGAGGCCATTCGGTACTTTAAACATGCTCCAACATTCAATACGTTTGGGGGTGATGTGATGGTTTTTTTTCAGCTCCATGTTACAGGAACTTTCAGTCATTCAACCCCCAGCTTCCTGTTAGCGAGAAGATGATTCTCAGACACTTTTTACCCTGTGTTTCTTCTAGCATGTGTTTAGAAGGCATTTCCCATTGGGACGGACTCTCCTAACAATATATTTCATCTGCTTTATAAATTCATACAATAGTCAGCATGCTTTCCACAGACCAATCAAAAACATGCACTTATTTTATGGTTATCGATATCCAATCACCATTAGTCATTATGGTTATTTCACTTGTCTCACCTTATTGTCTTCAGCCAAAGAATTCTTCCAAACACTTGTCTCATTATAAAATACAATTTCTAGCAGAGAACGTTTTTATCCTCAGCCGTTATCATGACCGTTATCTCAAATATACATTTTTCCTTGTCATGAATGTTTCTCTTGCACTTTGTCTGTGACTGATTTTGTGTGTAACAGTTACACAGTCTCCCTCTCAGTTGGCTGGATGTTTGGTTTGTGATGCAGAGGGAGGCCACCAGCGCAGGTTCAATTCCCCACACTGACTGAGGTTACCATGAAGGGGATGCTCTTTCAACCTCACCCCATCACCCGAAGTGTGGTGACATTCAGCGTAAATCACCATGAGTGGTCTCTCTAATGAGAGTTCTTTGGGATTCTATTCTATCAATGTTACCATTTAAATTAAAAAAAAACATTTTTTACTGAAACATAGGTCCTTACTATTATATTAAACCAATAACAAAACA
>NW_025198166.1:0-3768 GCF_004010195.1 Chiloscyllium plagiosum
GTGGGCTTCAGATTAGTATGACAGAGCGGCACAGCATCGAGGGCTGAAGGGCCTGTACTGCGCTGTAATGTTCTATGTTCTATGTAATGTTCTATGTTCTATACAGATTTCATACAATAACGAAATGCTGCAGATTCTGGAAATCTGAAATAAAGACAGAAACTGCTGCAAATACTCAGCTGATCATGCATCACTTGTGGGATTGAGTTTGGGTACAGATATGTGTTGAAAACTGATTGTCATAGATTCCCTACAGTGTGAAAAGAGGCCATTTGGCCCAACAAGCCCATACCGACCCACCAAAAAGCACCTGACCCAGATACGTCCCCCTACCTCATATTTTTTATGGCTAACACACCTAACCTACACATCCTTGGATACTATGGGCAATTTACTTAACCCGCACATCTTTGGACTGGAGGAGCAAACCAGAGCACCTAGATGAAACCCACAAAGACTCAGCACAGACAGTCAGTGGAATTGAACCCAGGTCCCGGGCACTGAGAGGAAGCAGTGCTAACCACTGAGCCACCAGGTCAACCCAGGCGTCACTGGATCCCAAAAGTCTCTGGTTAGTTACCTTTTCAAAGGGTGGATGGAGAGTGGGGAGGAAACTGGAAACTCTCATATCTCCTGTAAATGTGTTGGAGAGTTTGTTGTTGAGCTCATAAAAGTCATGGGGAAAACATTGTCGGAGATACGTTGGAGTGCGGTTATTCTGAACACTGAGGACAACCAGGTGAACTAATGGATACACTGGTCGACATTTTTAAGAAGTGGAATATAATGCTCAGCTGCTTAACCAATGGCTTAGAGTTGTTGTTGCTGGTACCGAGAGCCTTTAATTTCTGAGTAGTGAGTGCTAGGACCATTGAGAGGGACATGTGACTGTTGGTATCACTAGCAACAAGGTGTATAGATGAAGTTCTGCTGTACTAATGGGACATTAGTGAGGGAGCTGAGGGAACAGACTATAGTAACTTTGGACAGAGGGCAAGGAGGAGTTTAAGCAGACATATCTCTCTTTCTGTGTCTCAAGCTTGGACAATGAGACCAAAATTGCATGCTGTATGGTCATAGTTGGCAATCATCTCTGTACCATCAACACTACTGAGTGGTCCAAGATTCAGTGAAGTCTCATTGCCTGGCACAGCCTTGTCCTATCTTCCATCATCTGAAGGAACATCCCACTGCTGACCTTCCCCTCCTTCATCTCGAAGAAGAGGGATAGACTCTCTGACCTACTTCAGAATAACATGTTGATACGTTCTGGTCCTCAGTGATGCCTCCGTTCAAGTGTTATCGCTATGTTAGACTCAGTGGTTCAACTGATCACTTGATCTGATTGAGTTGATGAGAACGATGCAAATTCAGTCTGCTCAGCTTGTGTGCATGCAGGCGTGCATAGAGTGAGGGACCTGTCTCACCCACACTTGCCACTTTTCTTTCCAGGACATTAAATCCATTTCTACACTGTACTCATGTCATTCTGATCACTTTCAGCTGTGGACCTCTGTTGCCATTTCTAGCCAGGCCCTTTTGTGTTTCTGAGCACATTCATTCAACTTATTACTGTGATTTTGCACTTTTGAATTTCAGTTTTGCTGGACTTTTTATTTCTTTATGTTTTCTAATTTCTTTTCCTAAGAATCTGTAGTCTAGAATCTGAACCTAGGTATGTATGTTTCTAAGATGGCAGTGTACATGACGACTTGTAAACTTTTTCACTGTACTCACGTGAATACATGTGGCAATAAAGTTAATTTAATTCAATTCAGATGCTGAGAATATGATATATTTCCTGTCTGCCACTGTGTTCTCTAAAACCCAGACAGAAGCATTGATCATGGATGCTTGCTTGTACCATGGCTAGTCCTTTGAGATCCCATTGTTACAATCCCATCTCAATGCATCAATGAAAATCAAGCCCAGGGCATGGCTGCCAAATCTTATCAAAGAATCTTGGAACTACATCTTTGTTCCAGGATGTTCACAGCAGAACATGGTTGGGGAAACCTGAGGTGTAACTCAAATTGGAAGAAAGTTAAGCTGATAACAGGAAGTAGAAAAGCTACTAGGGAGACTAGAAGACAGGAAAAACAAAGCAAAGCATTCAGTATGCATTGAACACAGATTAATATCAAAAGGACAAAGTTAAGAATACTCTATCTGAATGCAGACAGCATTCACAATAAGATTGAAAGACACAAATAGACATAAATGGTTATGATATAAGTTCCATTACAGAAAAAAAAGCTGCATTGCGACTAAGACCGGGAAATAATTATTTATATGTTTGACATTTAGGAAGGATGGACAAGAAGCAAAGAGAGATTGTTTCATTGCTAATACCAGATGGAATCAGTAAAGGAGGATCTCAGATTGGATGAATAATGTACAGCATCTTAATGGAACTAAGAAACAGTAAGGGGCAGCAGACATTTGGGTTGGGGTTATTTAAAGGCCACTAAATAGTCATGGTAGTATGTGCTGAAAATGTGTTGCTGGAAAAGCACAGCAGGTCAGGCAGCATCCAAGGAGCAGGAGAATCGAAGTTTCGGGCATGAGCCCTTCTTCAGGAATGAGGAAAGTGTGCCAAGCAGGCTAAGATAAAAGGCAAGGAGGAGGGACGTTGGAAATGTGATAGGTGGAAGGAGATTAAGGTGAGGGTGATAAGGTGAGGGTGATAGGCCGGAGTGGGGGTGGGGGTGGAGAAGTCAGGAAGAAGATTGCAGGTTAGGAAGATGGTGCTGAGTTCGAGTGTTGGGACTGAGACAAGGTGGGGGGAGGGGAAATGAGGAAACTGGAGAAATCTGAGTTCATCCCTTGTGGTTGGAGGATTCTTAGGTGGAAGATGAGGCACTCTTCCTCTAGCCGTCGTGTTGCTATGGTCTGGCGATGGAGGAGTCCAAGGACCTGTATGTCTTTGGTGGAGTGGGAGAGAGAGTTGAAGTGTTGAGCCATGGGGTGGTTGGGTTGGTTGGCCCGGGGGTCCCAGACGTGTTCTCTGAAACGTTCCGCAAGTAGGTGGCCTGTCTCCCCAATATAGAGGAGGCCACATCGGGTGCAGTGGATGCAGTAAATGTTGTGTGTGGAGGTGCAGGTGAATTTGTGGCGGATATGGAAAGATCCCTTGGGGCCTTGGAGGGAAGTAAGGGGTGAGGTGTGGGCGCATGTTTTGCATTTCTTGCGGTCGCAGGAGAAGGTGCTGGGAGTGGAGGTTGGGTTGGTGGGGCGGTGTGGACCTGACGAGGGATTCATGGAGAGAGTGGTCTTTTCGGAACGCTGATAGGGGAGGAGAGGGAAATATATCCCTGGTGGTGGGGTCCTTTTGGAGGTGGTGGAAATGATGACGGATGGTACGATGTATCTGGAGGTTGGTGGAGTGGTAGGTGAGGACCAGTGGGGTACTGTCCTGGTGGTGATTGGAGGGGCGGGCCTCAAGGGCGGAGGAGTGGGAAGTGGAGGAGATGCAGTGGAGAGCATCGTCGACCACGTCTGGGGGGAAATTGAGGTCTTTGAAGAAGGAGGCCATCTGGGTTGTACGGTATTGGAACTGGTCCTCCTGGGAGCAGATGTGGCGGAGACGAAGGAATTGGGAATATGGGATGGCATTTTTACAGGGGGCAGGGTGGGAGGCAGTGTAGTCTAGGTAGCTGTGGGAGTCGGTCGGTTTATAGTAAATGTCTGTGTTGATTCGGTCGCCCGAGATATAAATGGAGAGGTCTAGGAAGGAGAGGGAGGAGCCTGAGATGGTCCAGGTAAATT
>NW_025198166.1:4323-5452 GCF_004010195.1 Chiloscyllium plagiosum
CTGACCTCTCCGCCCCCACCCCCACTCCCGCCTATCACCCTCACCTTATCACCCTCACCTTAACCTCCTTCCACCTATCGCATTTCCAATGCCCCTCCCCCACGTCCCTCCTCCTTGCCTTTTATTTTAGCCTGCTTGGCACACTTTCCTCATTCCTGAAGAAGAGCTCATGCCCGAAACGTCGATTCTCCTGCTCCTTGGATGCTGCCTGACCTGCTGCGCTTTTCCAGCAACACATTTTCAGCTCTGATCTCCAGCATCTGCAGTCCTCACTTTCTCCCATGGTAGTATGTGGCAAGGTATAAGTCAGGAAATAAGTAACGCTTATAGCATATATAGCACAGCAATCATAAGTTGACTTCAGTCTGCTTATAGACTGGGTAAACCACTTCAACACTAAAGCTGTGAAGGACGTGTTTCTGGAATGTCTTAGGGGATTATTTTCGTGAGTAGCATGTTGAAAGGCTGACTAGAGAACAGGCTATTTTGAATCTAGTTGTGCAGGTAGTTATCCTATAATGCCATTGTTGAATTCCAGTGAAACCTCACTTTGTCGTAAATCGCTTAGTAAAAATAATGGGGCATGTGGCAAACGTGGAGTTAGGGGCAGACCAGCAAAAAATATCACTCACCATAGCTCAAAAAATCACCCAAAAGCTTAACACAAAGTATAGCACAGCCTGAATGAAGGTTTAGATCGTATTGATTAACGAAACAAAAGTAAATTTAAAATATTGCTTTGAAAAATGTATTGTTAATGCAGGGACAGAGGGTCATCATCATCACCACCCTCAGCTGCAGTTGTAGTTGCAGAAGTGGATGGCTGTGGTTGATTATCCTCTGACTGTTTCATGGGGGTTGGTTTCGATTATCTGATAAGCAGGTACAAGAACAAATTATAAAAGCAAATGGTATGTATAAGAGTAATGCAGGAATTATACTGGATTTATGCGGGAATTCTCCCAGATGGAGAGCACAAACATTTATCAGTTTAATTTTGGGGATGAAGCTGCAGAATGTATAGTACTGTTGCTCTCACACACTCTGACAGCAGCTGACATTGGCGCATGCGCAGCATGGTGTGGAGACTTCAGCACTGACATTGGCGCATGCGCAGAATGGTGTGGAG
>NW_025198167.1:0-5452 GCF_004010195.1 Chiloscyllium plagiosum
CTTGAACACAAATCTTCTAGACCAGAGGTAGAGTCACTTCCAGTGTACCCACAAGAGCTCAAGTTTCCAACGGTAGTGTCCTAGGCTGAAACATTTCCAGCTAATTCGTCGATGACCTTCGTTTCATGATAAGGCCAGAAGTGTGGATGTTCAACGATGATGACACAATATTCAGTACAATTCACAACTTCTCAGATACTGAAGCAGACCATATTAAATTTAGCAAGATCTGGACAATATCCAAACTCATACTGAATCGTGGCAAGTAACATTCCTGCCACACAGATGACAGGTTATACCCATTTCCAGTAAGATACAATCTAATCACTTTTTTATTTATTTACCATGATTTTATCTCTCCACCCTGGAGCCTCCATGCCTGCTTTTGCCCGAAACGTCGATTTTCCTGCTCCTCGGATGCTGCATGACATGCTGTGGTTTTCCAGCACCACTCTGATCGCTACTCTGGTTTGAACTCCCGGCCGTTGGTTGTTCAGCGCCGAGGAGCTCGTGAGTGCTTGTCAGACCTACAACTCCCATCAGGCAAAGCCATCCAAGCTTGTGGAAACCAAAGTAGCCGGCCCTTACTGCGCAGGCGCTGGCTACAAGGGCTGCACGGGTCATGTAGTCCACACAGTGTGTGCTGCGGAAAATGAATGGCTGAGGAATGTTGTGTGGAGAGAGAAACAGTTAGTGCCGAGAGTCTGATCTAACTCTTGGTCAGAACTGGAAGGAGATGCTCGAAAATTCTGGGCTTTGTGTTGTAGACCGAGGGAACAGATGGTGAGAGTGCCCACAGCTAAAGAATGTGCCTTTTTGTTGTATATTTGAGGCTGTTCCTTCCCATGTTTGTCCCAGATCATTTGCAGCCAGACATTTCACTGTTTCCCTGTTTATCTCGGGTAGTGCTCCGTCTCAGACTCAATACATGGCAATCTGTTTCTGGTGCCCAGTTATTGTTTGTCATTTATGGGGACCAATTTAAAACTATATGATGCCTTTGAATTTCACCTTATTCCCAATTTGCTGGAGGATCTCAGACTGTGCCATGACTCATTCAATCAGCTTCATGATGCAATGCTGGATCTGAAACTGGTACATCCTCAGTCATTGCACAATGTCGTTGTTCCAACAAACACTGACAAAAACATTCTACAAACTCCGCTTCAGGATCACTCTTGCAAATGCGATTGACTCGACTACATGAAGATTGAAGACCCCCACAATTATTATTTTGTGTTTTTATAAATTCCTGTAATTTCTTGCTTAATAAGGTGATTAGGTCAAAGGCATTCACTTCTTTATGTCCATATGCCTTCTTGCAGATACTTTGTGCATTGAAATAAAGAACATATAATATACATTTTAATGACTATTTCCTGTCGCAACTTAACTGAACAATGTACACTTAAATTATACTTGTCCCTTCGTGTTCCTTTCTCCTTATCTTCAACCACATTGTCATGCTTATTCCATGTTTCAAACTTTGTCTTTGTATTTGAAAATATCCTTTCACTTGAACCTTGCTCATGCCTCACTTTTATCATTTTAAACCACTGTCCAAAATTATATTCATATGTTTGGCCGTGACACTGGTCCCCGCACAGTTCCCATGTAATCCATCACAATGGAATACTCCACTTTTCCTGAGTAATGACGCAAGTGCTCCATGAATCAAAACCACTCCTTGCTCGGCTCGAATCGTCGACTTTCCTGCTCCTCCGAGGCTGTCTGACCTGCTGTGCTTCTCCAGCTGCACTTCTATTGTTTTGTTTGCACCATTGTTCGAATGTGCGATTTTCCTGCACTCTGGTGATATCGCTCAGTATCGTTGAATGTGGTATTCATCACTGTGTGGGTGTAGCTGCTATTTTCCGTTGTAACTACTCTTAGATCCTGAGCCAACAAAATTTTCCACTCTCGAGAGAAGAGAAGAGAGATGATGTTGCACACGCCAGGAATAGAGACGGGGGTATTGTAGATCTCCCAGACTCTCAGTGCCATTCTACATCTGTAATCATTACTACATGAATTTCCTTTCTGCGTCTGCCTATTTCTCTGTCTCCTGTAGCTACTTGGAGTTCTTGATGGAACAGAATTCCCATCTCATTTAGCATCCAGTACCACATTGAAGACGGTCAACCAGCCAGAAAGAAGAAAGACAGTGAGATCCAAAGATGAACTGTTACACTAAATTGTCCAAGGTGTTAGGTGCATTAGTCAGAGAGGGTTGGGTTACTCTTCTGAGGGTCGGTGTTGACTTGTTAGGAGAAAGTGAGGACTGCAGATGCTGGAGATCAGAGCTGAAAAATGTGTTGCTGGAAACGCGCAGCAGGTCAGTCAGCATCCAAGGAGCAAAGAGAATCGACCTTTCGGGCATAAGCCCTTCTTCAGGAATGAGGAAGGACTTATGCCCGAAACGTCGATTTTCCAGCTCCTTGGATGCTGCATGGACTTGTTAGGTCAAAGGGCCTGTTTCCAGACTGTAAGGAATCTAATCTCATCTACAGAATTCAATAAATCCTGCAGGGAAGGTCACTCATATTGGATAATGCGGGAGATGAATTAGAGATCTCAAAGCTGTAGACCCACAAACATATCCATCCAGCGGTCACTCAAATGTTGCAGTTGTACGAGCCTCCATCGCTTCCTCTGGAAACTCATTCCATACATTTACCACCCTCTGAGTGAAACAGTTGCCCTTACGTCTCATTTATACCTTTCCACTCTCACACTAAAGCTATGCCCTCTAGTTCTGCACTCCCCCAACCCAGGGAAAAAAAATTGCCTATTTATTCTATCCCTGTCCCTCATGATATTATGAAGCTCTATAAGGTCACCCGTCAGCCTCCGACACTCCAGAGAAAACAGCCCCAGCCTATTCAACCTCTCCCTATAGATCAAGTCTTCCAACCCTGACAACATCCTTGTCATTCTTTTCTGAACCCTGTGAAGTTTCACAACATTTTCCTGATAGAAAGGAGATCAGAATCGCACACAATATTGCAGAAGTGGCCTAACCAATGTCCTGTTAAGCCGCAACATGGCCTCCCAACGCCTGTACTCAATACACTGACCAATAAATGAAAGCATACCAAACGCCTTCTTCAATATCCTATCCACTTTCAAGGAGCTATGAGCCTACACTTCAAGGTCTCCTTGTTCAGCAACAGTCCTGAGGACCTTACCATAAAGTGTATAAGTCCTGCTCTGATTTGCTTTCCCAAAATGCAGCACCTCACATTTATTTTGATTAAACTCCATCTGCCACTTCTCAGCCCATTGGACCATCTGGTCAAGATCTCGTTGAAATATAAGGTGACCTTCTTCGTTTTCCACTACACCTCAAATTTTAATGTCATCTGCAAACTTACTAACTGTACCTCTGATGCTCGCAACCAAATTATATATATAAATGATGAAAAGTAGTGGACCCAGCAACGATCGTTGTGGCACTCTACTGGTCATAGGCCTCCAGTCTGAAAGTCAACCCTCCACCACCACCCTCTGTCTTCTACCTTTGAGCCAGTTCTGTATCCAAATGGCGAGTTATCCCTGTATTCCATGAGATCAAAATTTGCACACCAGTCTCCCATGGGGAACCTTGTCGAACGCCTTACCGAAGTCCACATAGATCACATCGACCGCTCTGCCCTCATTAATCATCTTTGTTACTTCTTCAAAAAACGCAATCAAGTTTGTGATACATGACTTCCCATGTTGAGAATCCCTCAGCAGTCCTTGCCTTTCCAAACACATGTACATCCTGTCCCTCAGGATTCCCCCCAACAAATTGCCCATCACAGACGTCAAATTCACTGGTCTATAGTTCACTGGCTTATCCTGACCACTCTTCTTAAACAGTGGTACCACGTTAGCCAACCTCCAGTCTTCTGGCACTTCACTTGTTAGTATCGATGATATAAATATCACAGGAAGAGGCCCAACAATCACTTCCCTAACTTCCCACAGAGTTCTAGGTTACACCTGGTCAGCTCCTATGGATATATCCACTTTTAACCAGCACTTCCTTCTCTGTAATAAGAACATTTTGCAAAATGTCACCATTTATTTCCCTACAGTCCTTATCTTCCATGTCCTTTTCCACAGTAAATAATGATGCACAATACTCGTTTCGAACCGGCCTTTTTTTTCCATGGCTACATACAAAGGCTGCCTTGCTGGTCTTTGAGGGGCCCTATTCTCTCCATAGCCACCTTTTTGTCCTTCGTGTATTTGTAAAACCTATTTGGATTCTCCTTAATTCTATTTGTCAAAGCTATTTCATGTCCCATTTTTGCCCTCCCGATTTCCCTCGTAAGTTTACTCCTATGGTCTTTATACTTTTCTAAGAATTCACTCGGTCAATCCTGCCAATACCTGACATATGCTTCCTTCTTTTTCTTAACCAAACCCGCAATTTCTTTCTTTGTAACTTATTCCAGTCTCTACAGCATGCTTTATGTCAGCAAGCTCGATGTCCAGTCACTGTCATAGTCACTATCTCTATCATCTTCTCCAGTGTCTGGAAACCTCCCCCAATACCTCAAACCCTCCCCATCTGCACAACCTCCTCCAGTCACTGCAACTCGGCTTCCTCCCTTCAACAACAATGCACAATCTCTGTAATCTCCTACTGTTCATACAAATCTCCCTAACTGCTTAAAGTTGTCCAGTGGCTACAGCTTTCCCTTCCCGTGTAACCTTCTCCAGTCTGTACCACCTGGCTATTTGTGTGAACCTCTTAAGTCACTTTGACCCTCCTCATGTCTGTTACCTCCTCCAGTCTCTACAACCTTCTCTCTCTCTGACCTCCTCCAATTGCAAAAATGCTTCCTCTCTCTCCTTCCTCCAGCCACTCTTAGGCTTCCTAACGCTGTAATCTCCTCCAGCAGCTAAAATTATGCATGTTCTTGTAACATTTTCTTGATTGATGTAACCACCTCCAGTTCCTACAGCTGTCTCTTTGAAACCTCCTTCCGTCCGACGAACCATTTCTATCTGTGTAAACTCGCCCAGTGTCCACAACCTTCAGTATCACTAACCTCATCCAATCGGTAACCACTACTATATTTTTAATCACTTGAAACATCTGCATTGTTGTTACCTTCTTCCATCTTTCCAACAAACACTACTTAATTAAGCTCCTTCTACACTACATACTATTTCTGCTTCCTTCTTCTGTTCCTGCACCGTTGTGAACTCTGTTACCTCATTTAATCTTCGTGTCATACTGCATAGAAACAGGCCTTTCACCCCACCATGTATCTGCAGACAACAAACAGTAAATTACATTGAGCTCCTTTCCCGGCACTTGGTCCATAGTCTACCATGTCCTGGTATTTTACGTATTCATGCAGAGGCTTCTTCAATATTCTGAGAGTATCTCTCTCCACACCCTCTCAGACAGCGCGTTCCAACTATCTACCACGCTCTGGGTTTAAAAAAAGCT
>NW_025198168.1:0-5453 GCF_004010195.1 Chiloscyllium plagiosum
TGCGATGTAATGTGCTATGTTGTACGGATCTCGTATTCGGTATTAGCCGAATGGTACCATAAAGGGCCTGTACATATCTGTAATGCTGTGTTTTCTATCAATCTAACTTCCTTCATTAGTCGAGGTGCTCCATCAGCGGGCTGTACTGTGCTTCAGAGTTCTGTGTTGTTTTGGTCTCATGCTGAATGGTACCATAAAAGGCCTGTACTGTGATGTAATGCTGTATGTTCTATCAGTCTAACTTCCTTTATGGCCCTTTATGGTACCATTTGCCGAATACCGGACATTTGACCAATACAGCATAGCACATTACAGCGTAGTAAAGGCCTTTTAACGTAGAACTTGTCTTATACAGGAAGTTAGACTGATAGAACATACAGCATTACATCGCTGTACCAGCCTTTTATGGTACTATTCGGCTAATAGCACATTGAAGCGCAGTAAAGGTCCTTTATGAAAGCGCACGAGTAATAAAGGAATATAGATTCATAGAGAGCAGCGAATTACAGCACAGCACAGTCCATTTATGGAACCACTCGGCTAATAGCGGACGTTTGACCAATACATCAGAGAAGTTTACCGCACAGTAAAGGTCCTTTATGTAACCGCTCGGCTAATTCCGGACATTAGATCAATACAAGACAGAACACTAAAGCACACAAGGGGCTGTAGCCCCTTGATGGAGCACCTCGGCTAATGAAGGAAGTTAGACTGATGGAACACACACCATTACAGATATGTACAGGCACTTTATGGTACCATTCGGCTAATATCGGACATTAGACCTTAGCACACAACAGCGCAGTACAGGCCCTTTAAGGAACAACTTGGCTAATAAAGGAATATAGATTGATAGAGAGTAGAGAATTACAGCACAGCACTGTCCATTTATGGAACCACTCGGCTAATAAAGGACTTGAGGCCAATACAGCAGAGAACTTTACAGCACAGTAATGGTCCTTTATGCAACCGCTCGGCTAACACCGGACATTAGACCAATACAACACAGAACACTGAACCACAGTACAGCCCCTTGATGGATTACCTCGGCTAATGAAGTAAGTTAGACTGATAGTACACACAGCGTTACAGATATGTGCAGGCACTTTATGGTACCATTCGGCTAATACCGGACATTAGATCAATACAACATAGCACATTACAGTGCAGCACAGGCCCTTTAAGGAACAACTTGGCTAATAAAGGAAGTTAGATTGATATAACATACAGCATTACATCGCAGTACAGGCCCATTTGGTATCATTCGGCTAACACGGGACATTAGTCCTCTACAACATAGCACATTCCAGTGCAGTACAGGTCCTTTATGAAACCGCTTGTACTACGTTGTGATATTCTATTTTGAACTGGTCTAACTTCCTTTAACAGCCGAGCAGTTCCATAATGGGCCTGTACTGCATTGTAATGCTCCATGTTCTATGACTCTAAATTCCTTTATTAGCCGAGCGGTTCCATCAAGGGTCTGTACTGCACTGTATTGTGCTTTGTGTACTGGTCTAATGTCCGGTATTCGCCACACGGCACTATAACAGGCCTGTACTGCGCTGTAACGCTGTAGGTTCAATCAGTCTAACTTTCTTTATTAGCTGAGCTGTTCCATAAAGGGCCTGTACTGTGCTGTAATGCTGTAACTTCTATGAATCTACATTCCTTTATTAGTCAAGCGGTTGCATAAAGGATCTGTATTGTGCTGTAATGTGCTATGTTGTACTGGTCTAATATCCGTTATTATCTGATTGTTTCCATGAAGGACCTGTAATGCTGTATGTTCTATGAATCTATATTTCTTTATTATCGAACTGGCTCCGTAAAAGGACTAAACTGCACTGTAATGCTGTATGTTCTATGAATTTACATTCCTTTATTAGCCGAGCGGTTCCATAATGGACAAGTACTGCACTGTAATGTACTATGTTGAAAAGATCTGATGTCCGGAATTAGCCAAATAGGACCACAAAGGGCCTGTACTGTGCTGTAATGCTGTATGTTATATGAATCTCATTTCCTATATTAGCCGAGCTGTTCCATAAAGGTCCTGTACTGTGCTGTAATTCTCTACACTCTCTGAATGTATATTCATTTTTTTAACCATGTGGTTCCATAAAGGACTTGTATTGCGCTGTAATGCGGTATGTTCCATCAATCTAACTTACTTTATGAGCCGAGCTGTTCCATAAAGTACCTATACTGTGCAGTAATGTGCTTTATTATATTGGCTTAATGTCCGGTATTAGCCGAATGGTACCATAAAGGGCCTGGACTGCGCTGAATCTATGAATCTATATTTCTTTATCATCCAAGCGGATCAATAGAAGGCCTATTTTGTGCTGAAATGCTGTATGTTCTATGAATCTACATTTCTTTATTAGCCATGCGGTTCCATAAAGGATCTGTATTGCGCTATAATGTGCTATGTTGTATTGATCTCATGTCCGGTATAATCCAAATGGTACCATAACGGGCCTGTATTGCGCTGTAATGCTGTATGTTCTATCAGTCTAACTTCCTTTATTAGCTGAGCTGTTCCGTAAAGGGCCTTTACTGTGCTGTAATTCTCTACGTTCGATGAATCCATATTCTGTATTTTCCGAGGGATTCCATAAACGGCCTCTACTGCGCTAAAATGTGCTATTGGTTTAATGTCCGTTATTTGCCGAGTGGTTCCATGGAGGGCCTGTCCTATGCTGTAATGCTGAATGTCCTATGAATCTATATTTCTTTAACATCCAAGCGGCTCCATAAACGGCCTGCAGTGTGCTGTAATTCTGTATGTTCTATGAGTCTACATTCCTTTATTAGCTATGCGGTTCCATAATGGATCTGTATTGCGCTGTAATGTGCTATGCGCTGTTGGTCTAATGTCCGGGATGAGCCAATTGGGACCATAAAGGCCCTGTCCTGCGCTGTGATGTGCTATGTTGTATTGGTCTAATGTCCGTTATTTGCCGAGTGGTTCCATGGAGGGCCTGCACTGTGCTGTAATGCTGTATGTTCTATGAATCTATATTTCTTTATTATTCAAGTGGCTCCATAAACGGCCTGTAGTGTGCTGTAATTCTGTATTTTCTATGAATCTACATTCCTTTATTAGCTGAGCGGTTGCCAAACGGACCTGTGTTGCGCTATAAAAGAGTCATAGAGATGTACAGCATGGAAACAAACCCTTCGGTCCAACCCGTCCATGCCGACCAGATATCAATTAACCTTTGTTAGTCGAACAGTTCCCTAAAGGACCTGTATTGCGCTGTAATGTTATATATTGTAATGGTCTAACGTCCAGTGTTAGCTGAGTGTTACCTGTACGGCGCTATAATGCTGTATGTTCTTTGACTCTAACTTCCTTTATTAGCTGAGCGGTTCCATCAAGGGGCTGTACTGTGCTGTAATGTTCTATATTGTATTGGTCTCATGTCCGGTATTAGCCGAGCGGTTCCAGAAAGGACGTGTGCCGTGCTGTAATGCTGTATGCTCCATTTTTCGCGGGCTTGCTGTTCCCTATATGAGACACAGGGTCTGCTGCTCTCCTTATTACTGTTCTCTATATTATGCACAGGCACTGTTTTTTTTTAAATAGAAACAATGACTGCTATTCTCTATAATATGCACAGGGATAGCGGTTCTCCATATTGCACACATGGTCTGCTGATCTCTCGATTATACACAGGGACTGCTGTTCTCGAAATTACAAAGAGGGACTGCTGTTCCCTATAAGTGACAGAGGGACTGCTGTTCCATATCTGGGGTCAGGGTCTGCTGCTGTCTTTATTAAACAGAGGGAGTGCTGTTCTCTGTATTATTCACAGGCTCTGCTGTTCTCTAAAATAGACTCAGGATCTGTTGTTCTCTATATTATACACAATGACGGCAGTTCTCATTATTACACACAGGGACTGCTCTTCTCTACAATGTACGCATGACCACAGTTCTCTACATTTTACACAGGGACTACTGTTCTCCACATTATAATCAGGGACTGTTGTTTTCTAAATTATTCAAAGGGTTTGCTGTTCTCTAAAAAAGGACACAGGGACAAGTTTTCCCTATATTATACACAGCGACATCTATTCTCTATATTCTATGTAGCGACGGCTGTTCTCTACACTGAACACAGGGACTGCTCTTCCCTACAGTATACGCAGGATTGCTGTTCTCCACATTTTACACAGGGACCAATGTTCTCATCCATACCCTCAGGCACAGATGTTCTCTATATTATACGCATCGACTGCTGTTCTCTAGATGAGACACGGGATCTGCTTTTCTCCACAATATACAGAGGGACTGCTGTTCTCCACATTATAAACAGGGTTCGCTGTTCTCTATATAACGCACAGGAGCTGCTGTTCTCTATATTATATTTTGTGACTGCTGTTCTCTGCAATGTACACAGGACTGCTGTTCTCTATATTCTAAACTGCTGTTTATTAAACACAGGGACTGCTGTTCTCTATATTGTACACTGTTCTCTGTTTTATACACAGTGACTCATGTTCTCTCTGCTATACACAGGGATTGCGGTTCTCCATATTGTACAAAGGCTCTGCTGTTCTCAATATTGTACACAGGGACTGCTATTCTCACTCATACACGTGCACGGTTGTTCTGTATAATTGACACAAGTACTGCTGTTCTCAATATTATACACAGATAAGGCTGTTCTCTCTATTACACAGATGGACTCATGCTCTCCATGATATACACAGGGAAAAGTGTTCTCCATATTATTCACAGCGACTGCTGTTCCCTATATTATGCACAGGGATTGCTGTTCTCTTTATTAAACACAGGGACTGCTGTTTTCTATATTATAGATCACGACGGCTGTTCTCTACTCTGTACACAGGGACTGATCTTCCCTATAATGTAAGCAGGACTGCTGGTCTCTGCATTTTACACATGGACTAATGTTCTCTACCATACACTCAGGGACAGCTGTTCTCTACAGTATACACATCGACTTGTGTTCTCAACATGAGACACAGGATCTACAGTTCTCCACAACATACGCAAGGACTGATGTTCTCCACATTATAAACAGGGACTGCTGTTTTCGACATTATTCACAGGGTTAGCGTTCTCGCTATTTTGCACAGGGACTGCTGTTCCATATATTATGCACAGTGACTGCTGTTCTTTATATTATTCACAGGCACTGCTGTTCTCTAAAATAGATACAAGGATTGCTGTTCTCTAAATTACAGACAGGGACTGCTGTTCTTTCCATTGCACTCAGGGATTGCTGTTCTCAACATTGTACACAGGAACTAGTGTTCTCTCTCTTGCGTGCAGGGACTGATGTTCTCCATATTGTTCGTAGGGACTGATGTTCTCTATAATAGACACAGCGACCGGTGCTCTCTGTGTTATAAACAGGAACTGCTATTCTCTATAATTGAGAAAGGAACTGCTGTTCTCTCCATTATACACAAGGA
>NW_025198169.1:0-3024 GCF_004010195.1 Chiloscyllium plagiosum
TCTAGATCCTGGTGTATCTTGCACCCCAGCTCCCGAAAGATAACTCCAACTGCATTCTTTCACATTTTTGATTCCTCAATTCTACCGACACAGATTCTACGCGATCTGACCTTACTTCATTTCTTATTATTGCTTATTGATTCAATTCCATTCTTAATAATGCAACAACTCTATCTTTCTGCTCACCTGTCTATCTTTGAATATCCTTGAATATTCAGCTCCTAATCCTGATCCTCTTGCAGTGATATCACTGTAATGCCCATGTCGTACCTGCCAATTTTTGAATGAGTCACAAGCATATTTACCTTATTCTTTATGCTGCATTTATTTCGAAATGATAGTTTAGTCCTGTATTACCCGTCGCTGTTTTCACTGTCATTTGTTTGTCCTACCGTTGGTACTTAGACGGACCCTGACCACTGGATCATTCCCCGCCCAATCTAAGTTCTTCTGCAGCCCAGATGATATATCCCAAACCCAAGCACCAAGAAGGCAACACATCATTCAGGACTCTCAATCCCAATCACAGAGAACAGTAGCTATGTCTCTAACTCCAATTATCCATCATTGGGCGGCACGGTAACACAACACTGCTGCTTCAAAGTACTAGGGACTCGGGTTCAATTCCAATCTCTGGACCCTGTGTATGTGGACTTTGTAAATTCTTCCCGTGTCTGCATTGGGAACATTAACTCTTTCGTCTCTCCACAGTATGTCTCTGTGTTTGCTTCGGATTTCAACAATGTACAGTATTTTTGCTTTGATTCGACAGAGAAATCAAGCAAACGTGACAGGTTTTTGTAAAAGCAGCCGTGCATCGCGGGTTCCCTGGTTGTTTAGGAATCTTGCCCGGCCCCTTCTGTGTGTGCAGTGTCCCTGGATACCCATTCCATCCCCTTCAGTCCCTCAATCCTTCGTCACTACAAGCAGCCTTTTTCTTGTGCCACTCCTGGGACTCCCCACACCCCATTGCCTGGCACTGGACATTCCCTTCACAGGACTGTGCACACAACGACACTGGGCACTTTCTGGCCCAGTGTGGATGCAGGGTAAAGATCCTGCCATTGAAAGGAACAGAATAACTAAAGTCCAATTGAATAGCAAAGCAGAGTAAACAAGCTGCATGACATCCATCTGCTCTGACATTTTCTAGTTTTCTGTTTATCCTCGTCCATCTGCAAATATATGGTTCATATGTATACCTTGGTAAAAACAATGACTGCAGATGCTGGAAAGCAGATTCTGGATTAGTGGTGCTGGAAGAGTACAGCAGTTCAGTGGTGCTCTTCCAGCACCACTAATCCATATGTATACCTTGTCAAACAGGTGGGGATAGATATCAGATCCTCTGGGCATTGGACTGATTCAGTGGACTCCACTTTCCTGAGGTCACACTTAAGTTTTTATTATCAAGTCTATCCACTTCAAAGAAAAGGCCTTGCTGGAGCTGTGTTGAAAGGATATTTGAACTTTGGAGGCACTAGAATGTGACGTGCGAGTGAGGTTAGGAATAGGAAGGTAGCACAGTTCAATATATGGCCAAACAGCTGGCAGGAGAGGCAGCATTTCTGATATGTGGATCATTGGGATTCCCATGTAGGTTGGACCAAAACATGAAGGACAGGATGGACCTGAACTGGCAGCAATCTCCGATATGTGGAGAGGGGTATAGCAGGAAAGACAGTGGAACAGCAATGGCAGGAGATTCCAAGATTAATTCAGGAGACACTGCAGAGATTCATGCTGAGGAATAGAGGCAAGATACTGGGAGGATAAGGCAACCAGGGCTGATGAGGGAAGTCAGGGATTGCATGCAAGTAAAAGAGCAAGCATATAATGTGGTGAAGGGCAATGGGAAACTAGAGAATTGGAAAACTTATAAAGACCAACAGAGGGCAGAAAAAAATAAGGAGGGAGACAATTAAATATAATGGTAAGCAAACCAGCAATATAAACGAGACTGTAAGAGGTTCTTTAGATATATAAAGTGCAAAAGAGAGGTAAAAGTAATATTGGACCCTGGAAAATGATGCTGGGGAGACAGTAATGGGAAACAAAAAAATGAATGAGGAACTTTGCATCAGTCTTCATGGTGGAAGACATGAATAATTTCACAAAAGTTGAACAGAGTGAGAGGGCAGAGCTGAGTATGGTGGCCATCATCAAGAAGAACATGCTAGAAAACTGAATGGCCTGAATGTGGATAAATCACCTGGACCAGATGGACTACATTCCAGCCTTGTAAGGGAGATAGCTGAAGAGGTAATGCAAGTATAAGGAGTAATCTTTCAGGAATGACGAAAATCAGGAAAGGGCCAAGTGGCTGGAAATTGCTAATGTCACACCCCGTTGAATAAGGGAGTTAAACAGAAAATGGAAAATTACAGACTGATTAGCCTTACCTTAGTTGTGGGTAACAACCTGGAATCCATTGTGAAGGATGGGATTTCTGAATACTTGGAGGTCTTTGGTAAAATAGAACAGAGTCAACATGGTTTCATCAAGAGGAGGTCAGGCCTGACATACCTGTTAGAATTCATTGAGGGAGTAACGAGCAGATTAGACCAAGAAAAACAATAGATGTTATCCGCTTGCTCCTCAAGAATCTTTTGACAGGTGACTATTGAGAAAGATAAGGGCCCATGGTGTTAGAGGCAAGGTGCGTACATGGATAGTAGCATGGCTGTCTGACAGAAACCAGAGAGTTGGGATAAAAGAGTTCTTCTCAGGATGGCAGCCAGGGACAAGTGGTCTTCCACGAGACTCCATATTGGGACCACAACTTTTCCATTTATGCATTAATGATTTACGTGAAGGAACTGGGGGGATTCTGGCTAAGTTTTCAAGCAGTGCAAAGATAGATAGAGGGACAGGTAGCATTGAAGAGGTGGTTCGGCTGCAGGAGGGTGCTCTAGCGCATCTCCCCAACTTCCCGCACCTCCGCCATTGATCTCCACCTTTCCAACTAAAACAAGGATAGAACCCCTCTGGTGCTCGCCTTCCATCCCACCAACCACAGGATAC
>NW_025198169.1:4107-5453 GCF_004010195.1 Chiloscyllium plagiosum
CAGGTTGTCAATAGTTAGGAAGGCAAATACAATGATGGCATTTATTTCAAGAGGGCTTGAGTGTAAAAGCAGGGATGTACTTCTGAGGCTGTATAAGGCTTTGGTCAGGCCACATTTGGATTATTGTGCACAGTTTTGGGTCCCATATCTCAGGAAGGATGTACTGGCCCTGGAGCGTTTTCCAAGGAGATTCACGAGAATGGTCCCAGGAATGAAAAGCTTAACATATGAAGATCATCTGAGGGCTCTGGGTCTATATATGGCAGAGTTCAGAAGATGTTAGGAAGTCTACTCGAAACTTACAGGATACTGAATGGCCTGGACAGAGTGGATTTTGGGAAGGTATTACCAATGGTAGGTGAGACTAGGCCCCGAGCGGACAGAGTAAAGAGAAGACCTTTCAGAACAGAGATACAGATGAACCTCTTCAGCCATAAGTGGTGAATCTTTGGAATTCACCGCCACAGAAGGCTGTCGAAGCCAGGTCATTGAGTATGTTTAAGAGTGAGACAGATAGGTTCTTGATTGTAAAGGGGATCAAGGGTTACAGGTAGAAAGCGGGAGAATGCGGTTGAGAAGCTTAACAGCCATCATTGAATGGCGGAGCAGGCTCAATGGGCCTAATGGCCAAATTTCTGCTCCAATGTCTTCTGGTTGTATGGTTAATATTGGCTCTCCTCATTCCTTATTGGAGTTGTATCCCGAAATTTGATCTTCATATGATGTATGAAGAATAAAATTCCAATAATGATGGCTGGGAAATATCATATTCCCTCCCTGCAGTTTCAGCAGCCATATCCCCAATATCATAATTGCTCTCCTCATTCCTTATTGGAGTTGTATCCCGAAATTTGATCTTCATATGATGTATGAAGAATATAATTCCAATAATGATGGCTGGGAAATATCATATTCCCTCCCTGCAGTTTCAGCAGCCATATCCCCAATATCATAATCAGACTGCAATAGAAATCCAGTGAAATTTACTTCATCATATTTGATTGACATCGACAACATGAACAGCATGACCCTCACCTGCCCTCTCTGATCCTCGAATAACCATTTGAATTGTGTGTCACATCTGTTAACATATCCATGCCATTGGTCTGTTACCACTCATGTTGTATGCACATTTTCCTGTCAGATTATGGACTAGAAACGTTCTCTCCATATTTTACTGACATTATAATCACTGATCAGTAGTTACAGACTATATGTTTCGATTTATAACCGGAGAAACTTTTTTAAGTTCTGACAATCCTTTGACGTTACTCACATATCTAAGGCAGATTAAATGATGACATACAATCAATCTAACATCTCAAATATTTCTTCCCTCTGTTCAT
>NW_025198170.1:0-5454 GCF_004010195.1 Chiloscyllium plagiosum
TAAAGGTCGGTGCGCCAAACTACCACCGCGCCTCCCTTGTCTGCCGGTTTGATAGTGAGGTTAGGGTTGGAATGGAGGGAGTGGAGGGCTGCACGTGTCAAGGGTGAGAAGTTGGAGTGGGTGAGAGGGGTGGAGAGGTTGAGGCGGTTAATGTCGCGGCGGCAGTTGGCTATGAAGAGATCGAGGGCGGGTAAGAGGCCAGCACGGGGTATCCAGGTGGATGGGGTGTGTTGGAGGCGGGAGAAGGGGTCGTCAGAGGGTGGGCGAGAATCCTGGTTGAAGAAGTAGGCGTGGAGGCGAAGGCAGCAGAAGAATTGGTCGATGTCTCACTGCGTGTTGAACTCGTTAATCCGAGAGTGTAGGGGAATGAAGGTGAGGCCTCTGAGGGCTCCACATTCCTGATGAAGGTCTTATCCTGAAACATCGACTCTCCTGCTCCTCGGACAGAAGGCACTTAAGGCCAGGGAACTGGAAATTGCCAATATGGCGGAGGCCATCAGCGGAATTGGGGATGTAGGTGGTCAGGATCTGGACAGGTAGAGAGAGGATAGAGTCAAGGTAGGAAGAAATGAGCAAAGTGGGGCAGGAACAGACTGATACAATTGGCCTATCATCATATACAATGGTTTGTGGATTTTGGGAAGGAGATAGAAGTGGGTTTGTCTGGGATTAGGAGACTATAAGGTTGGAGGCAGTGGGGGGAGGATTTCCAGAGGCAATGAGGTCAGTAGCAGTCCTAATTTGCCAGTTCACGTGAGGTAATTCTGTCCTCATGCCCACGTAATTGAACTTATTGAAGTTCAAAACCCTGATCTTAGATCCATTTCTCTTGCCCTCAAACTAAATGTGATTTCCTGACGCAACAGATACGAAAACCTTTCAAACGCTGATGGATTTAGTTAAAGAATATTACAATCCCAAGCCTTTTCTAAATTTGAGATGATATCAGTTCCATTCTGCAGTTCAAAAGCCAGGGCAATTTGTGTCAGAAATTTTGATAAGATTAAGACGACTGGCTGGTCATCTTTGGTTTAGCCCTTAATGACATGCTGAGAGTTTGGTGTGTGGGATTAATAATATAACCATGCAAAAGCACCTACTAGCTGAACCCCAGTAGAAGCAGTCTCTTACAAAACTCCATCTGGACTCCAACCCGTAAGTTTGTGCACGATCTCTGCCAGGCTGAGAACCTATACTGGGGAACCAGTAGCTGGTTCAGTTACCATTGATTGTAGTAAAAGGCTTGAGCCCAAGATTGATGGTTGAGAAAGATTCCCCTTGATTGGCTCAATATTTTCAATTAGAAAATGGCTGCCTAAGTGATGTCTTAATTAAATACTTGGAGATTTTCCAAGAAGGTCTGGGAACTATCAAAGGAGCCGAGGCCAACTTGCATCTTGAATAGGAAGCAATTCCACAATTCTACAAGGCCCACCCAGTGCCATTTAGTAGAGGCAGAAATCAGGAGGCTGGAAAGCACAGGAATCATCAAACCAGTCCGGTTTGTGGATAGCTCAGCTCCTGTAGTACTGATTGTGAAGCCCGCTGAGTTGGGTTGTCTTTGTGGAGATTTTAAACAAACGGTAAACCACTTCTCACAGCTGGTTCGTTCACATAGAGTCTTTCCTTCACAAAGCTGAGCCTGAGCCAAGCATACCTGCAGTTGTTGTTAGTTGGCATTTGCCAGAAGTATGCTACAATTATACAAGACTGCCATTTGGGGTGTCATCAACTTGTGCCATTTTTCAACAGACAATGGAGAACATTTTACAAGGTCTACCCCAGGTCACCATTTATCTGGATGACATTCCAATACCAGGGAAGACCAATAAAGAGCACTGAGAGAACTTGGAATAGTCTTTTAATGTTTCTCCAGGGTGGGTATATGCCTTAGAAGGGAGACATGTGTGTTCCAGGCATGCCAAGGGGCCTATTTCAGCTACAGAATCGATAAGACTGGGTTACAACTGTTGGAAGATAAAGTGAGGGCAATCAAAGGTACCCCGGCTCCCATATCTGTACTGAAGCTTTCTTGGATTGATGAATCATTATGGAAAGTTCAGACGTAACCTGACCTCCACCCTGGCACCCTTACATCTGTTATTGAGAAAGGGGCAGCCTTGGAAATGGTCTTATAGCCAAAATGTAGCTTTTGGGGAAGTGAAGAAGCAGCTATCACCGTGTTGGCACACTGATCCCAAGTGAGATCTGGTGCTAACATGCAATGCCTCCCTGTACACTGGGGTGGACAAAGTTAAAAATCATACAACACCAGGTTATAGTCCAACAGGTTTATTTGGAAGTACAAGCTTTCAGAGTGCTGTTCTTCCGTCAGGTAGCTAGTAGAGCAGGATCATAGGACACAGAATTTATAGCAAACTATCAGAGTATCATACAACTGATGCGATGTATTGAACAAACCGAGATTTTTGTTAAGTCGTAAGTTTTAAGTTTTAGCACTTCAACTCCCCCTCCCACTCTGCCGAGGACACGCAGGTCCTGGGCCTCCTCCATCCCCATTCCCTCACCACCGAAAGCCTGGAGGAAGAATGCCTTATCTTCCGCCTCGGGAACCTCCAACCCCAGGGCATCAATGTGGACTTCACCAGTTTCCTCATTTCCTCTCCCCCCACCTTACACCAGCTCCAACCTTTCAGCTCAGCACTGTCCTCATGACCTGTCCCACCGGTCAATCTTCTTTCCCACTTATCTGCGCCTCCCTCTTCTCCAACTTATCACCTTTACCCATTCCTCCATCCACTTATCGCACTCCCAGTTACCATCGCCCCAGTCCCACCCCCTCCCATTTATCTCTCCACCCCAGAGGATCCCAGCCTCATTCCTGATGAAGTGCTCCTGCCCAAAACGTCGATTTTCCTGCTCCTCGGATGCTGCCTGACCTGCTGTGCATTTCCAGCACTACTCTAATCTTGACTCTAATCTCCAGCATCTGCAGTCCTCACTCTCGCCTTAAAGAAACAGCTTATAGCTTCACTCGACACCAAGCTGCCCCAGTTCCTGTTTGCACCTCTCAGGCAACTACAGAGTTGCTAATGGGGAAAGAAACTCCACACCAAGTTAAATCTGGTCTTCCCAGACCTGGGGGCTGGGGTGCAGTGAAACAACATCAGGAACACAAGACTCCTTTAAGGAAAACAGACGGTTTACTTCAGAGGATGAAATTCAATGCCAAAACCATGGAAATGGCCCAGCACAGGTAAAAGACACGCTCGATGCAAGGTCAGGTCCCACGGGGTAAAAAGTTCAGGTAGGTGTAATGGTCCTGAAAAATCTTGTGGACCACATAAAATCTACAAACCCGCGAACAGTGCAGGAACAAAACATACCTGGCCCCTCAGTACAGCTGGAAAGGCTGTACTCCCATCCGTCTAGTGTCAAAGAACCGTTGGAGTCTGAGTTGGACATGTTGGATGTCGCAGTCTCAATGACTTTACTGCCTGAAGAAGACGATAAATTTCTTTCGAGAAGCCCTGAACTCAAGAGGCAGGCTATAATCTGGTACACACCACAAGGCTGAGTCATCATAGCAAGTGTCATGGAGTATCATAGGGGTGTCATAGAATCCCTAGATTGTGGATGCAGGTCATTCAGCCAATCGAGTTCACACCAACCCTTCGAAGAGCAGCCCACCCAGAGCCATCCCCTACCTTACCCCTGTAGCCCTGCACCTCCTATGGCTAATCCAACTAACCTGAACATCTCTGGACAGTATGGGCAATTTAGCATGGCCAATCCACCTAATGTGCATATAGAGTCATAGAGTCATTTGCATGTACAGCACGGAATCAGACCCTTCGGTCCAACCCGTTCATGCCTTCCAGATATCCCAACCCAATCTAGTCCCACTTGTCAGCAGCCGGTCCATATTCCTCTAAACCCTTCCTATTCATATATCCATCCATATGCCTTTTAAATGATGCAATTATACCAGCCTCCACCACTTCCTCTGGCAGCTCCTTCCATACACATCCCACCCTCTGCATGAAAACATTGTCCATTAGGTCTCTTGTTTTATCTTTCCCCTTTCACCCCAAAACCAATGCTCTCTAGTTCTGGAACCCACCTACCCCAGGGAAAAGGCTTTGTCCATTTCTCGAACCCATGCCCCTCATGATTTTGTAAACCTCTATACGGTCACCCTTCAGCCTCCGATGCTCCAGAGAAAACAGCCCCAGCCTGTTCAGCCTCTCCCTAAAGCTCAAATCCTCTAACCCAGGCAACATCCTTGTAAATCTTTTCTGAACCCTTTCAAGTTTCACAACATCTTTCCGATAGGAAGTGGACCACAATTGCACACAATATTCCAAAAGTGGCCTAACCAATGTCCTGTACAGCCGCAACATGATCTCCCAACTCCTGTACTCTATACTCTGACCAATGAAGGAAAGCATATTAAACGCCTTCTTCACTATCCTATCTACCTGCGACTTCACTTTCAAGGGGCTATGAACCTGCACTCCAAGGTCTCCTTGTTCAGCAACACTCCCCAGGACCTTACCATTAAGTGTATACATCCTGCTTTGATTTCCCAAAATGCAGCACCTCGCATTTACCTGAAATAAACTTCAGCTGCCACTTCTCAGCCCATTGGTCCATCTGGTCCAGATCCTGTTGTAATCTGAGGTAACCCTCTTCGCTGTCCACTACACCTCCAATTTTGGTGTCATCTGCAAATTTACAAACAATACCTCTTATGCTCATGTCCAAATCATTTATATAAATGACAAAAAGAAGGGGACCCAGCACTGATCCTTGTGGCACTCTACTGGTCACAGGCCTCCAGTCTGAAAAACAACCCTCCACCACCACTCTCTGTCTTATACCTTTGAACCAGTGCTGTGTCCAAATGGCCAGTTCTCCCTGAATTCTGTGAGATCTAACCTTGCTAATCAGTCTCCCATGGGGAACCTTGTTGAATGCCTTACTGAAGTCCATGTAGATCATATCTACCGCTCTGCCCTCATCAATTCTCTTTGTTACTTCTTCAAAATACCTTTGGACTGTGGTAGGAAACTCGAGGAAACCCACACAGATTGAGGGGAAAATGTGCAAACTCCACACAGACAGTCATCCGAAGGTGGAATCAATCCTGGATCCCTGGAACTGTGAGGCAGCAATACTAACCACTGAGCTGCCATGCTACCCCAGAGAGCCAGAGGGTCTGGACCTGGTGTGAAAACACCCCAGGAGAGACTACAAGAAAAAGAACAGCCTACGTCCCTGGACGTAGTGGAGGAGGTAAGTAGTGATTATAACAAGGTCAGCCAAGTATGCCTCTCAGAATATGAATTCCCTGATTGAGGCTGTTTACCTGATCCAATCAGGGAGCCCCGGCTGACAGATATAAACAAGGAATCAGGGCCGACTGCCTGCCCCTCTTCCGCGGTTACATTAGAGCCTGGGTGTCCTTGGAGAAGGAGCTCGCGGTGTCCA
>NW_025198171.1:0-5456 GCF_004010195.1 Chiloscyllium plagiosum
TACTGGAAAGATGTTGCGAAACTTGAAAGTGTTCAGAAAAGATTTTCAAGGATGTTGCCAGGGTTATGAGGAGTTGAGCCATCTGGAGAGGATGAAATGACTGGGACTGTTTCGCCTAGAGTGTCAGAGGCTAAGGGTGACATTCTTGAGGTTTTAAAATCAGGTGGGGCACGGACACGATCAACAGACAAGGTCTTTCCTCTGGGGTTGTGGAGAGCAGAGCTTGAGGGCACAGGTTTAGGCTGAGGGGGGAAAGATTTAAAAGGAACCTAAGGAGCAACTTTTTCACGTAGAGTGTGGTGTATGTCTGAAATGTATTGCCAGAGGAAGTGGTGGAGACTGGTACAATTGCAGAATTGAAAAGGCATCTGGATGGTATATGAACAAAAAGGGTTGAGTGGGATATGGGCCAAGTGCTGGCAGATGGGACGAGATTAGCAAAGGATATCTGGGTGGCGTGGACGAGTTGGGTCGAAGGGTCCGTTTATGTGATGTACATCTCCAGGACTCTCTGGCTGTAAATGTTTTCCACTGTTCACTTACAGCCTGACATTTCAGCCTGTTTACTCTGTTTACATTGGTCAGTTCTCACTCAAAATCGTGTACTTGGCTTTGTTACTGATGCTCGGGTGTGCTTTATGGTCACTTTAAAATGTCACAATCTCTTTGAATTCCAGTGTAATTTCCTGGAGCATCTCGGTGTGATATTACTAATTCACTAAGTATCATCACTCAACTGTCGATCTGAGATAGTTACATCCCAAGCCATTTGCACAACGTGTTATTCAAAGAAACACTGACAAATATATTCAAGGACGTTGTCGGATAATATCACTCTTGCCAATGTGACTGTTACAAATTATGCAAAGATTGAAGTCTCCCAAAATTATCACACCATCTTTGTTATTAATTCTAATGAATTCTTGTTTAATGCCGCGATTAGCAATGAAATTACTGCTAGGCAGCCTAAATCTTTTTTTCTTGCTTTTGTTTTTGACATTTAGCACTCGGAATTTGCGTTCAGGCTGATTCAGCTGCATAATCTGATGCCAAATGCTTTCTCTGTAATACCATTCTTATCCATTACTGTCACGGTTCCCATCTTGTTTTTCCATGCTGCCTGAGATCCTGTAAGGTTGTTTACTGTTGAATATTTATGTTCCACCTTCTGTTCACCCTGTAATCACGCCTGTCCACTGACTAAATCTCATTTATCTCTGTATCACAAGTTTGTTACCTTATTGCAGATACTTTAGCCATTCCAAAAAAAATTATAATTGACGTTTTCCCACAATTTCCTGTCACAAACTGATTCACTGATGTATAGGTTTATCTGAACTCTGTCCCTTCCTGTTTCTTTCTGCTTGTCTTCAGCCACATCACCATGCTGTTCCAAGTCTTCACCTTTTCTCTTTAGATTTGGAAAGCTGGTTTCACTTGAACTCTGTCCCTGCATCATCTCTGTCAGTTTAAAGCCCTGCCCGTAACCACTGATATGTTTGGCCAGGACATTGGCCCCAGCAGTGTTAATTTTAATGCATTCATGGGATGTTGCTGTCTCTGACTGACCAGCATTTCATGCCTACCCTGACCAGCCCTAGAGCTGAGTGGTTTCAGAGGGCATTTGAGAGTCAATTCCATTGCTCTGTGTCTGGATTCATAAGTAGGCCAGACCGGCTGCATATAACAGATTTCCCTACTTAATGGGTGTTAAGCAGTCAGATGGTTATCCCTGACACCGGCATTAAGGTCTGGATGAATGGTCGAGTGAGAGTAACACTAGGCCATTGCCAGTCACACTGATAGCTCCGTCATCCCTGAGTACTGATTCCAGTGCACCATGAATCTAGCCACCTTCATCCTGACCGTGGTTTGATCCTGATTCCTTCCTGAACTCTGGTGATATCACTCAGTATCTCGCCATGTGGGATCTGTTACCATGTGAGTTTAATTGATGCCGGTGACTGCACCTTATGCAGCTATTCCAGATCGTGAGCCAACAGAATTCTCCATTCCCAGGAGACGGGCAGCACAGGCCAGGGATGGAGACTAGGTTTTCCACATCACTGTGGGACTCAATGCCATTCTCCATGTGTAACCCTCGCTTCATCAGTCTAATTTACCATTCTGTCTATTTCTCTATCCTGTAGGTGCTCAGGATGTTCCTGACTCAGCAGACATCCCAATTCGTTTTTTGTTCATCAACACATTGAAGACAATTCGGGTGAGCTAGAGAGATGGAGAGTGAGATCTGGAGCCTTCAGTAAATCCTGCAGCTAGGTACGATCACTCACAGTGAACAGAGCAGAGTGTATTTAAGGGATCGTACTTTGGTCCGGAAGACATGACACAGATACAGTGTTGAAGGGTGAACACAGAGCATGATGATCCCAGGCTCGAACCCCACCATCTTGTTAACTTGTAAGCCTTCCGATGTCAATATAGGAAGTTCACAGTTATCAATCCAGGCCTGTACTGTCTCAGTGAGGATTAGTAGAACAGAGGGGAAAGCAGGCCTCCCTCAAGGAGATGGTATTGAATCCTTGAATCTTTCTCTTCTATATTCCCCTCGCACACTTATTCTTGTCATGTGATAGAGTCATACAGCAAGGAAAAATGCCAACTCACTTGCGCCAGTGACTTGAATGCTTGTAACTCCCATAAAATTTCCTATTTCTGTAACCTCCATCCCTCCCATAATCCTGCTGTATATTTGAAACCTTCTCCAATGCTGACAACTCTCCCTGTTGTAATTTTCTCCAGTGTCGATAACATGCCCAATCTCAATAATCTCATCCTACACTCAGTACAATAATCCCTATTCCTGTAATTTTGCACAATAACTACAGTCCACTTTGTCTCTGTAAAGTCCTCCAGCCCAGACCAAACTACCCACCTGTGTACCTTCCACAAGCCCGAAGAAAGCATGATATCACTGTAAACTTGTGCAGCCCAATCATACTCCTGTCCCCTGGCCTACAGCACTACATGACCTCTGGAACTATCTCCCATCCCTATCAACCTCCTTATCTGTGTAAACAGCTCCAGACCATTTTCCAGCCGCAACAACGCTCTAGGTCTCTGTTTGCTCCTCCAGCCCTCCCAGCACCTCAAACACTCTCTCTTTGTGTAACTATGCAGTTTGGGGCAGCATGGTGGCTCATTGGTTAGCACTGATGCCTCCAGTGCCACGGACCCAGGTTCGATTCCAGCCTTGGATGACTGTCTTTGTGGAATGCGCACATTCTCCCTGTGTCTTCGTGGGTCTCCTCCCGTTTCTTCCCATTGTCCAAAGAATTGCAGGTCGGGTGATTTGGCCGTTCTAAATTGTCCAAAATATTAGTTGCATTGATCAGAGGGTGACGGGTCTGGGTGCGTTACTCTTTGGAGGGTTGGAGCGTGGACTTATTCGGCCGAAGTGCCTGTTTCCATACTGTAGGGAATCTAATCTAAACTCTCCCTCTGTGTTCCTAAAAATATCCGTCTATCCATAAACAGTCCCAAAACCCACAGAACCCCCACAGCTCCAACATCCCACCGTAATTTTGTAACCTCTTCCAGTCCTGAAGCCCTCCGAAAATGTGGAGATCTTACAATCCTCCCTATCTGCGTAATCCTCTCAGGTCCCTGTAGCACTCCCGATGTGTCAAACCCACTCCAATGCCTTGACTCCATCAATCCAGTTCCTGCAAGACTCACTATCTACGTAATATCCTCTCGTCGCTATCACCCACCCTGTCAATGTAAGCTCCTCCAGTCTCGCCATCCATTTAATCATCTCCATAATCTTCTCCTCCCTATCGCAGGAATCTCCTCCAGTTTGTGCAAATTCCGCATCTGTGTTAGTGTCTGCAGATCCCATGCTGTTCCTGTCTCTGTAAGCCCAGACAGACTGTCCAGCCTCCCCGTCCATATCATTTCCAGAACCTCAGCATCCGACATCAACAAATGTCTTCATTCACTTCAGCCTTCCATATCTCTGTCCGTTTCTTAATTCCATACAACTTCCTTAACCTCTGTAAATAGCACCATTCCGAATTCACTCTCTGTCTGCGTAAACTGCCCCAATCCCACACTGAGAAGCCTCGTTGTTCTTTTTATCACCTGTAGTCCCTTCAGATCTCCCTGTATCTTTCCTGAATCTATGGAATACAGCTTATCTTTTGGTGTAACTGATGGGAATTCTGCAAACCTGCCTTCACAGTTCTCACTTACTCTCTGAACTCCTGCAGCCCTACAACCCTCAGTACCTCTGGCCCCTCCAATCCCTACAATTCTCTTTGGCTGTGTGAACTGATCCAGCCCCTTCAACCCTCCCTATCTCACTCACTCCTCCAGCTCCAACGACTGTCCATGTCAGTGTATTTACCAGCACCAACAATCCTCCTTATCTCTATAAACTCTTGTAGCTCCAAATACCAACCCTACCTGTGTACTCTCCAGTCCCTACAACCATCCCCATTTCTGTAACTCCTGCAGCTCCAACTACACCCCTGTCTGTATAATCTCCAGTCTCTCCGATACTCCCATCTCTATAAACACCTGCAGCTCCATTTACTCTCCATATCTATGTAATATCCAGTGTCTACAACACTCCCTTTCTCTATAAACATCTGTAGGTCCAACTACCACCCATATCTGTGTAATCCGCAGCCCCAATAACCCTCCAATTTCTGTACATCCTGTAGCTCCAACTACTACCCCTATCTGTATAATCTCCAGTCCCGACAACCTATCTGATCTCGAAAATTCCACAGAGATGACAACCAACCCGCACTCTGTGACAGCCGCCAGTCTCTACAACCCTGCGTTTGTCTGTAAGCTTCCATAGTGACTGCATTCACCTTTATCTCCAATTATAGATCATTGCTCAGGGAAACAACGTCTCAATACAGATCCTAAGAGAACACAAGAATCTTCAGTGTATCAATAAATTTGCCTTGTTGTGTAACTTCTAATTAGTTTAATTTCAACTTTCTTCAACTCTTCTCATCTATACCCCTCCATTTTGAGGATCAGTTTGGTGAACCTTCTCTGGACTGCCTCCAATGCAAAAACATTTTCCTTCCAGATTGGGGATCAAACCTGTTCACAGTATTCTCAGTGTGGGCTGAATGTATCCCTCTATAGTTATTACAAAGCCTTCCCTATTTTTATCTTTATGGCTCCATTCTCTTTGGAGACATCCCAGCATTCCATTTGCCTTCTCTATGTCCTGCTGACCCTATATGCCACCTTTCTGAGATTTATACACAAGGATTCCCACATTGCTCCGTGGTGTAGTTTTCTGCAGTCGATCTGAATCCAAGAGGTGACAGTAATAATCAGGAAAATGCTGGAATGGATGGTAAACGATATGGCAGAAATGACAACCCCGCACTTCAAAACCTATGGAATAAGCACTGCCCATTAGACCATCATATAGAGGAGTAGAATTAAGCCATTCAGTCCATTGA
>NW_025198172.1:0-1741 GCF_004010195.1 Chiloscyllium plagiosum
CTGTTCTAACTTTTATTAGATGTACGCTAGATCTCTGTGAGAATCTAGGAAAGTGATTGCTGGGCCTCGTGCTATCATCCATAGCCACTGGTATAGTGCCGGAAGACTGGAGGTTGGCTAACTTGGTGCCATAACTTAAGGAATTTAAGAAGGGTAATAAGGAAAAGCAGTGAGTATAACGGCAGTGGGGGGTAAGTTGTTGGAGGGGATTATGAGGCATAGGATTTTCACGCACTTTGAAAGGTAACGACGGATTAGGGGTAGTCAACATGGAAATGTGCAAGCAATGTTGTGTCTCACTGACTTGACTGAAATTTTTTGAAGAAGTGACTAAAAAGATTAACTGAGGTAGAGAGGTGCACATTGGCGAGATGGACATCAGGAAGGTGTTGAACAACATTGTGCATGGTCCTCTGTTTAACAAGGTTGGTTCATATGAAATACATGGAAAACTAGCCATTTGGATACAAAATTGGCTCAAATGTCCAGACAGAGGGTGGTGGTAGAGATTGCAATATCCTGGCAAAGGTTTGCAATGCTTCCCATACTGTGCAGATAGTTTTGTTTATGGAGTAATCCACCAGCACGGCCTGCACAGCTCTCCATCTTGGCCGTTACCTTACCCCAGTTTAAGGTTACTGGGCTGGTTCTGTGAAGCAGATTTAGAATTGGAGGCAATAGACCAATTCAGCTGATCTAGCAATGTATTTATTCAATGTTTGCATTCTTGTGATTGGGCCCACCGTTGTCTCACTTATCCAGTTAATACAATCCCTCCATCCTCTTATCCATATTTTCACCAAGTTATCTGTTAATTAATTATTTGTTTTTTTTTCTGCGTCTTTCCCTGGCATTGGCTTTTGACTCCCTCGTGTATCGGCATGGTGAAGCTCAGAAACATTGAAATAGTGTGTGTCAGGCTGTTGTTCACTTCTCAATTTGTCCCATGTGATATCTTGTGGACAAGGATGTTCCAGGAGCTTTGATTCACGTGTTTGAATCTTGGTATGCGCCTTCCCATGGAATGCCTCTGTTTGTCTCTCTCAGTTGATGGTGCGGTCAGTAACGCAAGGAAGGTCCTTGAGTATAATTGTAAAGGACAAGGAATATAACTTTTAGCTGAGGGGACTCTGACTGCCTCCTGTTAGTGGAGGTACTGGGGATTGTTTGCTGGAAGTTGTGCTGTAAGCTGCTTCAGACATTCCAGGAGACCGGAGGATTCAGTGTCCCAGCTCGGGACATAGCATGGGACTGTAGTAACAGCATCTGGTTCTGTAACATGAACAACAAATGGAGCAGAGGCTGCAGAGAGGGGAAGCTCTGAAAACCATAGAGTGAGTGTGCGTGGGGAAAGGGATCAGCCATATCTGTTTGTGTCTTAGCCTGGACAAGCACACCCTCTCACTCTACCTATAACATACATTGATGCACATTCTCCCTTTCTGCCCCTCGCACACACTCACACTCACCCTCTCTCACATTTCACACACGTACTCCATTCTGTCACACACACATGCACACACAACCACACTCTGTCCCTCCCGCACTCACACCCACACTCCACCTCACTGTCTCTGACATACAGACAATGTCTCTCTCTCCCCTTCACACAGACACGCCCCTCTCTCACACATATGCACACGCACACACACGAATGCACATATAAATCTGTGGGTTGAATTTACATTTTCTCATTTGTATTTGCAGATGCATTTTATTTTGTTCCAAAACATACAATTTG
>NW_025198172.1:3023-5457 GCF_004010195.1 Chiloscyllium plagiosum
TGTGTAACAGGCACAAGGCTGTAAAAGATCTGTTCCAATTGTTGTGTAAGAGGCATGTGTGGCTGATTGGACTCATTCTGTTCCTGCTTTACACACTCGCTGGGCGGAATGTCCTCCTGGTGTTCATACATTAAAGTCTCAAAGGACTTGCATGTCCTGCTTCTGTTCCTACCAAGCCGTTCAAGATCTCAATGTTCTCCTCCTGTCGTTCAATCACAGTTTTGGAGACTTATGGAATCTCCCTGCACAAAAATGCTACTTTTCAAGGGCTGAAATATGCAGGCAAGTTTTGTTGTCCACACTGGTAGCTCAGTGGTTAGAACTGCTGTCTCACTGCACCAGCGATCCTAGTTCAATTTCAGTCTCCAGTTTCCTCCCACAGTCCCAAGATATGCAGGTTAGGTGGATTAGCCAAGCTAAATTACCCATAATATCCGGGGATGTGGAAGCTAGGCGCATCAGTCATGGAAAATGCCAGGTTATAAAGATTGGGTGGGGTGGGTGGTGGGGATTAGATGGGATGATCTTCGGAGTATCAGTGTGTTGTCGATGGGTCAAATGATCTGCTTCCACTCTGGAGAGATTCGATGATTAACACCTTTGTTGCAGAAGTCAGTTGGGGGAACAATCTTTGAGTTATGTACAATATCCTTTCCTCCGTGAGGAGATTACATCTGTACACACGACTCCAGATGTGATCTCACGAAGATCCTGTACAGCAGCAGTAGTACTTTACCAGCCTGCTATAAGGTTCCCACCCAGGTCAGAGCAGTCTCAGGTCTCTGGGGAATACGCAGCATTGCTGAAAGATCATTGTCCTTCTCTACTACACCACTATAACGGGTGATCTGGAGAAAATCTTACAATGCCGCTTGAGAAGAACGGGTTAGATGTGGTGAGATAATATCCATGTTGAGATATGCCTCGCCAAACATCTCGCCTGAATCTACCATTAACCTCGCCAGAGCCCACGTCACCCAGATTCCACAGAATCTGTTGAGGTGATCTTAGAAACAGCAAGGAGAAGCAAACATTCATGAGAGTTACGTATCAAATTGAAAGCTGCAATACAAATGGTGGCTATGTTATAAAACAGGAAGTTAGACATACATATTTGTTGGTACTGCGGTATTAATGGACAGCTTCAAGTTACATCTACCAATGTTTACCCAAGTGAATGTTAATGTTGAGTGTGTATGTGCCGGGTTGCTTTAGTAGTATGTTGAGCACTGGGCTGTTGATCAGGAAATTTTGGAATTGGTGTTGTGTGATCAGAAAAGCAAATCGAATACTTTTCTCTTGAGGATCGTTGGGGGAATAGTGATGTTAATATATTGAATTTTACATGATGTCTGGATGCAAGGAGTTCTTTTTCTTATATTACGGGTATATACCTGAGTCGTGCAAGCCATTAAGATACAAGAATAAAGTTGGCTTTAGTGAATTTGGAAAGTACATTAAAATGACTAAATGTTATTTACAGAAGCACTATAAGGTCTGTAATATACATATACCCCTCCAAGGCATAATTCGCAAAAGTCAAAGGTGACTCAACGATGGTGAACAAAAGAAGTTAAAAATTATATTAGATCGAAGAAAGTGCCTTAGAAAAGGGTCATATATTGTGCATTCATTGAACTTTTGGGCACAACAAAAGAGGACTGATAAACTGATAAGTAAAGTATAAAGAGAACAGCAATACAAAAACCAGAAACAAAAAGACTGATGAAACACCTCTATGAATATTTGAAAGAAAAATAAAAAACAAGGTCAAATGTGGAACAGTGAATATGTGGACAGAATAATTTATTGCGAGAACAGAAAAATGATAGGGAAACGAAACAGTTATTCTATATCTGTGTTCATGGAGGAGGGTCCAGAATATCTCCCATAAATACCAAGTGACCATGGGACTTGTGCAACTAAAGACTAAAATCAGTGACGAGTAGCATTTGAAAACATAACTCTATTGATAAGTCTGACGGACCAAATGTACTTCATACCAGAATTTCAGAGAAAGTAGAAATAGAGATAATAATTGCAATGGGAATCATTATATTTTTCCATATTCAATTTGGAAAGTTATAAATGCATTCTAAGGATTTCCAAAGTGAAGAAGAGGGAGAATGAACTACAGACCAGCTAACTTATTGTTAACAGTGGGGAATCTGTCGGAATTTATTATAAAGAATGTCATATTGGACACTTAGAAAGTTATAGCATAGTCTAGAGAATTATGCGAGATTTCTGAAAGGGACAGCAACATTTACCAAATTTTTGCTTGAAGATGTCTCTTGCCGATATAAACAATGGTCAACCAGTAGATGTGGTCTAGTTGGATATCAGGAGGATTGTTAAAGAATTCAAATAGTAATTATCCCTAAAGCAATAAAGAAAATTTTATTGAGATGAACATATGCAAATGGGGGAAGGT
>NW_025198173.1:0-748 GCF_004010195.1 Chiloscyllium plagiosum
CAAGAGGAGGATGCAGATCATAATATTAGGTAAGAAATGTGGAAGAACTTTCAATTCATCAGTCTGTACCATCTTAACCCAGCTACCAAAATATTATATAGTTTGTGGATTTACTGTGATGTGGACCTGCAGATTGCAGTTTCAACCGGAGACCAAATGTTAAGATGGAATTTGGAGAACGTTGAACTGAGAGAGAGTAAGGTGTCATTATGGATTGAGTATGGTCAAGCGCTGTGCCTCAGTTTGATGATAAATTATATGATACACTGGGTAGGTGCAGAGGGATTCAGAAAGAGATGTTCTTTCGCAGCACAGGGAGAAGGTCTTCTGCTACTGTGCTCCTGAATTCAGTGGAGGAAGAACTTTAATAATGTAACCAAATAGGAGAAGTGCATCCAGTTGCAACTTCACACATGCATCATGGCTATGTGTTACCCTGCCCAACATCTCACTCTGCCTAGTTAAGGCAATTTCATCCCATCACTCCATATATCCAAACATCCTTCAAGGCCACCCATCGTTCTTTTTGTGAGTACTTCCTCATATTCTGATATATCCTTTAACCGTAGAGCTATACAAAGAGAAGAGGCTCTTCACACCATCAAGTCTGCCCAGGCCTGGGGGATCCAAGATGGCGGCGACCCAGCAAGTCTGAGTCTATAGTGCTCTTCCCAAGACTTGGGTAAAGTGGGTCACCCACCCCCACCACACTCACCAAATCATTCATAATAGCTGTTTAATTTAATTC
>NW_025198173.1:5313-5457 GCF_004010195.1 Chiloscyllium plagiosum
GAATTACATAAATACAGATATTTCGGCTATCCTAACAAGGGCTTTTATTTAATTGAGATTACAAACCTGGCTGGCCCGGGGCCCCTTAGGAGAGGAATCCCACACGAATACGGGTTTTATTACATCGGATGTTAACACATTCCA
>NW_025198174.1:0-5458 GCF_004010195.1 Chiloscyllium plagiosum
GCGTCACTGCTTCCTCCTGTATTAATGAAAATATGTTGGCACCCCCACCAATTTTCTGATGGAATAGCACTCTGCACTGAATCTCCATTTATTGTTTCCACGAAATCACACATTTACTCTTATCCCTGTACTATTTCTTCCATTTTCTGATTCCCGAGCCCGATTCTACCATTTTAGGGTGCGCTACTCTAACTCTCCCATTTCCTGGTGCCATGCACCCCTTCTGTAAATGAGCTCCACTGTGCCCCAGGTCTTCCATTCAGTATTTCCCTGCAACAGTTCTCCCATTTAGTAGTCCGCTGCCAGAATTGACTCTTCTTGCGATCCCTGCATCATATCTCCAAATTACTGATCCAACATATATACTCCCCTCAGAGGTGAACTGCATCAGCTCCCCCATTTTCTGGTGCACTATATTAAATCTGGACCACTAATCCTTTGCAAAATTTGTCCTATTTACTGATTCACTGCCCGTGTTCTCTCATTTGCTCCAATTCTCCAAGTTCTCAGCACCCTGCACCAGGTCTCTCATTTACTGATACCACACACCAATTCTCCAACTCAGTGTTGCTTCGCACCATTTGCCCCAATTACTGATGTCTTGAACACGTTCAGTGTTGCCTTACACCAATCCTCTTTCTGACTGATGCCCTCACTCAATTTTGGGGTGCCCTATTCTAAATCTCCCAAAAGGTAATGTCCTGCCCCAATTCTCCCATTTAGTGCAACACCAACTCACCCAATTAGCACTGAACTGCACTAAGTCACCCTTTATCTGATGTACTGTTGAAAATTCTCACATTTCGATAAGCCAATTTCGAAATTTATCCATTTAGTATTTTATTGCAATGATTCTCCAATTTAGTGTCGAGCTTACAGAATTCTTAAATTTGGGCGTGGACAAGTTAGTCTGAAGGATCTGTTTCCGTGCTGTACATCTCTACGGCTCTAATTAGTGCTTTCCTTCCCTGCACCAATTCTCCCATTTCCCAATCCTGCACTAATTCGGGAATTTCACCAACTCACCCATTGAGGTTATCCTGCCCCAGTCCTCACACTTAGAATTTAACGGCACCTGCATGAATTCTCCAATTATTGTTGCTCTGCATCAATTTCTTCCATTTAGTTGTTCCTGATACACATCTTCCACGAACGGGTGTCTTGCTGTTTTATTTTCATTTAGTGATGCACTGAACCGAATCTCCAAATTCCCGATGCTTGCAACATTTCTTTTTATTGATTCCCTGGCCCCTATTCCCCAATTTAGACATGCTCTGCTCCAATTTTCCAATATATTGGCACTCCCATCAATTTTCTAATGTAACGGCACTGTGCACCAGATCTCCCATTTATTGTTTCCACCAAATCTCCCATTTACTCATATCCCTGCACTAATTCTTCCATTTACTGATGCCCGAGCCCGATTCTACCATTTAAGGGTGCACCACTCTAATTCTCCCATTTACTGTTACCATGCACCAATTCTCTAATTATCTCCACTGTGCACGAGGTCTCTCATTTACTGATGGCCCGCATCAATTCTCCAATTCTTTGTTACCTAGCACCATTTCTCCCAATTACTGACGTCCTGAACAAGTTCTCCATTCAGTTTTGCCTCTCACCAATCCTCATACTTACTGATGCCCTCGCCCAATTTAGGAGTGTCCTGCTCTCATTCCTGCGTCAAGTATTGTCTTGTCCCAAACACCGTGGGCGGCACGGTGGCACAGTGGTTAGCACTGCTGCCTCACAGCGCCAGACACCCGGGTTCATTTCCCGCCTCAGGCGTTGACTGTGTGGAGTTTCCACATACTCCCCTTTTCTGCGTGGGTTTCCTCCCACAATCCACAAATGTGCACGTTAGGTGAACTGGCCATGCTAAATTGCCCGTAGTGTTCGGTGTAGGGGAATGGGTCTGGGTGGATTGCGCTTCGGCGGGTCAGTGTGGACTTGTTGGGTCGACGGGCCTGTTTCCACGCTGTAAGTAATCTAATTTCCCTCAATTACTGACGTCCTGAACCAGTTCTCCATTCAGTTTTGCCTTACACCAATCCTCATACTGACTGATGCCCTCGCCCAATTTAGGGGTGTCCTACTCTCATTCCCGCATCAAGTACTGTCCTGTCCCAATTCTCCCATTTAGTGCTACACTGCACCAATTCTCCCATTTACTGCAAAAATGAAACTCTCCCATTTTGTTCTAACTGCACTAATTTGACAATATCAGATGCCCCGTTCCAAATTCTCTTATTTCGGTAAGCCCTTGCTCAATCCTTCTATTTAATAGTTCTTTGGAATGATTCAACAATTTCGTGGAGCACTGCCAGAATTCTAAAATTGGCCCATAGACAAGTTGGACTGAAGTGTCCATTTCCATGTTGTACATCTCTGTGATTGTAACCCTGATCCTGTGGGTCTGGGGATCTGAAACACGATAACACAGTCTCAGGAGTTGCTGGGAAAGCTCAGCAGATCAGGCAGCATCTGTGCAGAGAAATCAGCGTTAATGTTACAGCATCCACAGTTCATTCGGGTTTGATTGACACCCTCTCAGGGTAAGGGACAGGTTATTTGGGACTGAGATGAGGCGACAGCGCTTCACTCTAAGGCCTCTGAGTCTTTAATATTCTCTCTCCCTGAGGATTGTGGATGCTCCCTCACTGAGTACATTTCAGTTTGGAATAGACAGATTGCCGGGAGTCACGGGATATGGGCAGTGGGTAGGAAACCGGATTTGAAATCTCAAACCAGCTCTGATTGGGTTGACTGCCAGAACAGACTGATCAGTTTAAACAGGCTGTATAGTCTCCTGCTGCTCACATTTCCTGAGCTCTTAGATGTTTACTGAACCAATTCCCAATCCCTTTGGATTTGGTTCCGAACTGAAGGCTTCTGATTAGATTAGATGAGATTCCATACAGTGTGGAAACAGACCCTTCAGCCCAACCAGTCCACATGGACCCTCCAAAGAGTAACCCACCCAGACCCATTTCCCTCTGACTGATCACTATGGACAATTTTGCATGCCCAATTCACCTCACCTGCACATTTTTGGACTGTGGCAGGAAGCTGGAGCACCCGGAAGAAACCCGCACAAACATGGGGAGGAGGTGCAAACTCCACACAGACAGTCGCCCGAGGCTGGAATTGAACCCGTGACCCTGGTTTATACAGGCATGGACTATTTTTTAAATGGTGAGAAACGTCCTAAAGCCAAAGTACAAAGGGATCTGAGACTTTATAAAGATTGGGTTAGGCCCCATTTAGAATACTGTGTCCAATTTCGGGCCCCTCATCTCAGGAAGGACATACTGACACTGGAGCATGTCCAGCAGAGATTCACACGGATGATCCCTGGAATGGTAGGCCTAACATACGATTGGCTGAGGATCCTGGGATTGTATTCATTAGAGTTTAGAAGGTTGAGGGGAGAGCGAATAGAAACTTACAGAGAATGCATGGCTTAGAAAGGGTGGATGCTGGGAAGTTGTTTCTGTTAGGGGGAGATTAGGACCCGTGGGCACAGCTTTAAAATTAGAGGGAGTCAATTTGGAATGGAAATGAGAAGACATGGAACTGATTTCGCAGGGAATTAAGGGGTACAGGGAGAGTGTGGGTACGTGAAATTGAAACGCCCACCAGCCATGATTAAATGGTGGAATGGACTCAATGGGCTGAATGGCCTTGCTTCCACTCCGACGTCTTATTATCTTATGGTCTTATGGTCCCTATCCTGGGAGAGTTTCATGGGGGCAATGTAAAAGGAGTTTTGCTCCTCATCTAACTCCATACTGTACCTGTCCTGGGATTGGTTGATGGGGACAGTGTAGAGGAAGCTTTACTCTGTACCTAACCCCATGCAGACCCTTTTTTTGCGAGAGTTTGATGGGGACAGTATCGGGTGGTTTAAACCAACCTAACTTCACGCTGAACACGGCCTGAGTTTCCAAAGGGTTCCAGTCTGTTGTTAGGTTACTAGACAATGAGCCTCCAGCAGCAAATAAAATATTTTCTCCCTATCTAACCCAGCAGTTCCTGTCGTAAATCTCAAACTTATATCGTTTCAGATCTTTCTAAATCCCAGTGACACCATCCTGGGCTTGTGTCATTTCCCTGGCCATTGAACCCGTGCTGTCCAGCTATAGTTCTGTGAATCTACGCTACATTCACTTGTACATGGACTCCCAAGTCCCCACTCGGTCTTGCCTTTCCCTGTTTATAAAGTCACTGTCAGTGCTGTGCTAACATGAAATGGCTGCTTTGAACAAACCTTAAATGGCTAACTGACTGACACTTCTGAAAACATTTGTCCTGCTTTGCAGATTAAAACATACCTTACACTTTGTACATTATCATCTCTCGGCCTCCTGCAGATGAAATAAAGCGGGTTGTGAACCGATGTATTTTGGATGTTAGAGGAGGGACAATCTAAACTAAATGGTACAATGTTAATCTGGGTGCAGGAACAGGGAAGGCTTCAGTTTGAGTCTGGAATTCAGTCAGCACAGGAGAGGGGCAAATAAATGAAAAGCCTTTTCCATTCATGTATTCCTGCATTGTAACTATGTTACAATGTTTCAATTGATTAACATGTGGATTCAAGAATCTGTTTAAAGTCAGTGCCCTGAGATAATTAAAAATGTCAGCAGTCTGTCTGACTTTCCAAACTTCAACCAATAAAAACGATAGGAATACACAAAAGGTAACATGACAGGAATTGTAGGTGTGTGGCCTTATTCAGAGTCTGTCAGCGTTTTGGCGTGGAATCAGGTGCATTTTATCCAGAAAACAGGCATTTACCAAATGTCACACTGACGCACTTTGTGTTTTTGAATCTTCATTGACTGCCAGGGCCATTCGGTAACATGTCTCCCTCTGTGCTGTAAGGAACAAACAAACACAAGATAAAGGAGCTGGAGTCAGGAATTCGGCCCCTCGAGCCTGCTCCGCTATTTAATACAGTCATGGCTGAACCCATCTATGAAGTGCTTTGAGAGGTTAGGAATGGCACACATTAACTCCAGCCTCCCAGAATGCCTCAGTCCACTATAATTCACCTCCCATCAAAATAGATGCATGCAGACGCCATCTTCCTCCCCTTCACTCATCCCTGGAACGTCTGGATAACAAGGACACCTCCGTCAGACTCCGAGATATTGACTTTAGCTCTGCCTTGATCACCATAATGCCAACAAGACCCATCGACACAGTCTGAGCCCTGGGACTCTTTCCTCACCTCTGCAACTGGATCCTCACCTTTCTGACCTGCAGATCAGAACCAATAAGGATGGTTGAGAACACCTCCTCTCTGATAATCCGCAATACTGGTGCCCTGCAAGGCTGTGTACTCAGCCCCCTTCTATATTTCTTACCCTCTCATGACTGTATGGCCACATTCAGCTCCAACTCCATTTACAGATTAGCGAATGACACTACCATAGTGGGTAGGATCTCAAAC
>NW_025198175.1:0-1186 GCF_004010195.1 Chiloscyllium plagiosum
TGGGAACAGTGTCCTTGCCAATCATGTTGGTAGCTTTATGGACAGGACTTTAAGCTAACATGGAGGATGCAGGGACAGGGTTCAGGTGAAGGGAGCTTTACAAATCCAAAGAGAAAAGGTGATGCATCTGAACAACATGGGGATGTGACTGAAGACAAGCAGAAAGGAACAGGAAGGGACAGAGTTTAACTAAACTGTATATCAGTGAATTGGTTTGCGACAGGACATTGTGGGAAAGAATAAAGCATATATATTTTTTGGAATTGCCAAAGTATCTGCAATAAGGTAATAGACTTGTGGCACAGAGAGAAATGGGATTTAGTCAGCACAGAGATGTGGTTAGAGGGTGAACAAAAGGTGGAACATAAATATACAGAGGTACACAACCTTGTGGGATCTCAGGCAGAATGGGAGTACAGGATGGGTAACCCTGACAGTCATCAATAACAAGGGCTTTACAGAGAAAGCATTTGGCCTCAGATGATGTGACTGAATCAGCATGAATGTGAATTCTGGGTCCCATTTGTCACAAACACAAGCAGAAAAACTTTTGTTTTCAGCTGCCTAGCAGCATTTCATTGTTCCTCCCTGCATTAAACAGGAATTCATTGGAATTTGTAACAAAGGCATTATGATAGTTTTAGCAGACTTCAATCTTTGCATGATCTGGGACAGTCACACTGTCAAGTGTCATATGATCAGAGCTCCTCTTTGAATGTTTTTTTTGTCAGTGTTTCTTTGAATAGCATATTGTGCAGATGGCTAGGGATATCCTGATCTCAGATTGACCGTTGAGTGATGAAGTTGAGTGAAGGTGTGGTGCAACACAGAGATCCTCCAGGAGATTGCAATATAGTGGAATTCAAAGAGATTATTAATTATTCAAATGACCATAAAGCAGACCCGAGCATCAGAAACAAAGACAATTACATGAGTTTGAGGGGAGAACTAACCAAGGTAAACAGAGGAAACAGTCTGAAATGTCCGGCTGTAAATGAACAGTTGAAAAAAATAGAATCATAGAGTGATAGAGATGCACAGCAGAGAAACATACCCCTCGGTCCAATTCATCCACGCTAACCAGGTATCATACCCATTCTCGTTCCATTTACCGGCACTTATCCCACTAAACCCTTCCTATTCATATACCCATCCAGATGCCTTTTAAATGCTGTAAGTTTACTTG
>NW_025198175.1:2313-3846 GCF_004010195.1 Chiloscyllium plagiosum
CCCACCGCCCTGTTGGGCAGGATTCGAACCTGTGTGGTCAAGCCCCAATGGATTTCTAACCCATCGCCTAAACCACATGACGACAACTACATGCTTACAGAGGTTACAGAGCTAAGGAGGATTGTAGGGACTGGAAGAGGTTTCACAGTTTAAGAGTGTAGTGGGGACTGGAGGAAAATACCAAAATAGAGAGGATTGACGTTTGAAGGAATCTGCAGAAATATTTTATAAGGTTAATGCAGGATTCTTGACAGTGAGGAGTAGCAGAAAAATCTTGGATCAATGTCCAGGGATCCTTCACAGTTGCGAACCAAGTTGTTAGGGTTGTTAAGAAAGCCAATGATGTGTCGGCTTTCATTTTCAGGGGCCTTGAGTTTAAGAGCTGTGAGGTTATGTTGCAGCTCGATACATCCTGTGGTTAGACCACAATTAGAATATTGTGTTCAGTTCTGGTTGCCTCATTACAGGAAAACTGTGGAAGTTTTGGAGAGGTTGCAGAGGAGATTTATCAGGATGTTGCCTAGTCTGGAGGGGAGGTCTAACGAAGGAAGGTTGAGGGAGCCAGGGCTTTTCATTTTGGAATGAAAAAGGATGAGAAGTGACTTGATAGAGGTACGAGATTATGAGAGGCAGACATAGGGTGGGTGGCCTGAGATTTTTCCCAGTGCGAAAAATGGCTTTAACTAGGAGGCAAAATTGCAAGGTAATTGGAGGAAGGTTGAGATGAGATGTCAGAGGTAGCTTCTTTACACAGAGTATAGCGGGTGAGTGTAATGTATTGCCAGTGTGGGTGGTAGAGTCAGATACATAAGGGACACTTAAGTAATTTTTAGATAGACACATGAATGATAGCAAAATTATTTTCTCAAAATGGAGACCTGTGACCAGTGGTGTTCCACAGGGATCCGTGCTGGGATCACTGTTGCTTGTGATACATATCAATGATTTGGTCGAAGGTATTGGTTCCTTGATTAGCAGGTTGCAGTTGACACTAATATTGGTGGAGTAGCAGATAAAGAAGGGGACTGTCAGAGAATACAGCAGAATATAGATAGATTGGAGGGGAGTGCTGGGAAATGGCAGATGGAGTTCAATCCGGACAAATGCAAGGTGGTGCATTTCGGATGATCTAATTGGAAAGTGAACTATACAGTAAATGGAAAAGTCCTGGGGAAAATTGATGTACAGAAAGATCTGGGTATTCAGGTCCATTGTTCCTTAAATGTGGCAACGCAGGACAGTAAATTGGTCACGGCGGCATATGGCATGCTTTCCTTTATTCGAAGGGCTATCGCGTACAAAAGTTAACAGGTCACGTTACAGTTGTCTAGGACTTTGATTCGGTCACATGTAGAATATTACATACAGTTCTGGTCGCCACATTACCAAAAGGAGGTGCATGCTTTGGAAAGGGTGCAGAGGATGTTCACCAGGAAGTTGCCTGGTATAGAGGGCGCTAGTAATGAGGGGAGATTGAATATATTCGGATTATATTCGTTAGAAAGATGAAGGTTGACTGGGGACCTGATTGAG
>NW_025198175.1:4934-5458 GCF_004010195.1 Chiloscyllium plagiosum
TAGGCTTTCAGTGGATTCTACAGATCGGGAGTGCTGAAGGGACCTCTGAGGATTGTAAAGTCTCCACCGAGTAATCGTGTCCTTAGGACTGGAAGAGATTACATAGATACAGAAACATTGAAGACAATATGTGCCTTCTTTTTATTGAACAGAGCCTCAATATCGCCCATCAGACAGGGATCCCTAAACCTGCCAGCTTTTCCCTTCACTCAATCAGAGACATATTGGATTCTTGAGATCACACTTTTCAAAGCCTCCCATTTGCCAGTCATTCCTTTTCCTTCACACAGACTCACCCAGTTGATGGGAACATGATGTGGTGAAGCCGGTGTTGGACTGAGATGAACAACCTTAAAAATCTCACAAAACCAGCTTACAGTCCAAAAGCTTTATTTTGAAGCACGAGATGTCAGAGCACTGCTTCATCAGGTGCAGCACAATCATAAGGTTCAGAATTTATAACAACAGGATAGCAATGTCATGGAATGTAGTATCAAATCTTTAAGAATGATTACCTGCACTTC
>NW_025198176.1:0-5458 GCF_004010195.1 Chiloscyllium plagiosum
AGAAAAGATTTACAAGGATGTTGCCAGGCTTGGTGGATCTGAGCTACAGGGAGATGCTAAACAGGCTGGGCTGTTTTCCCTGGAGTGTTGGAGACTGAGGGGTTACCTATAGAGGTTTACAAAATTGAGGGGCATAGATAGGATAAATAGGCAAAGACTTTTCCCTGGGGTTGGGGAGTTCAGAACTAGAGGGCATAGGTTCAGGGTGAGAGGGGAAAGATATAAAAGAGACCTCAGGGGCAACTTTTTCACGCTGAGGGTGGTACGTGTATGGAATGAGCTGCCAGAGGATGTGGTGAAGGCAGGTACAATTGCAACATTTAAGAGGCATTTGGATGGGTATATGAATAGGAAGTGTTTGGAGGGATATGGGCCGGGTGCTGGCAGGTGGGATTAGTTTGGGTTGGGATATCTGGTCGGCATGGACAGGTTGGACCAAAGGGTCTGTTTCCATGCTGTACATCTCTATGACTCTCTGACTTTGTCTGTGAGACAGAATGTCGCCCCACCCACTTCCAGAATGTTCAGCTTCTTGGAGAAAAACAGTACAGTTTAACCCTTTAACATTACATTAATGTCCAGAGTACAATTTAATCTTTTAACATTACATTCTACCCTTTTATCATTCCATGATAACCACCTAATGACACTACCAGCCTCCATAAGACTCTGACAGCCAGCTTTTAAGCAAGTTATTGATATACAACATGCAATGATTGTAACAATGAAAATTACTAGTCCATGCAGTAGACAGAATTTATAGGATCCTCCCATGTGGCACAAAAAGTTCACCAGTATAATTATTAAATCCACAGTCCTTAGTGACCACTCTACCCCCTCCAAGTTGAGTAGAAATGAGCCAGTTATCCAAAATATCCTTCAGTAAAGTCCAACCTGAAAACAAAATCCAGTCTATCCTTCCATACCACTCCACAGAAAAATCTGAATTCTTGGATAAGGACAGTTAATACGTAAGAAAACTGACAAGACTTCTATCCTTCCGGAGATGATTCAGATGGAGGATACCAGTGCATCTGAGCGTGAAGTGCAGCAGGAGCATAGGTGAACGCAGAATAGTTTACTCCTTCTACTCCTGCTCTGTTGTCAAATGTAACAAAGCCAACTGGCTGTTTTGATGTTAGCTTGATCAGTGAACTTTCATATCCCATAAATGATCGAAAGAGAAGGTAAAGCTCACGTAGTTTCATATCCATAGGAAGGTCACTGACAAAAAGTGTACGGATCGCCTCTTCACCGTTGTTAGCTTCTTCACTTTTTGTGCTCATGACTGGGGAGCTGATTGAATCCGTTGGACCAGGTTCTGGAGAGGTCGGTGGTGGTTCGAAGGTGTATTTTACCTGTGAATGGAGAAATTCTCGAGATGATGTTAGCTGCATTTCCTCTCTCATTCCTTCCTTGCCAAGGTGGATATTAGTATGAAGACAGTCACACGTTTCACTACACTAAACTGTGTCTGCCTATTTCAACATTGTCAGTTGTCTTGAAGTCTGTTATTCTGTTCACTATTTATGACATTATCAAGTTTTATACAATCCATAAACTTCTAAATTGTACTGCCTAAACAATTCAGTCATTTATAAACAGCAATCAATGGTCCGAAAATCAAATCCTTGTGGGACCTCATTCAGGTTATTCAAAAATTATTTTCCTTTAATAAATTAATACTTGGCTAATGTGAAAGTTTTCAGGAAAAGAATTTCAAAATCTGGAACAGCAAGAAACCAACCAAACGTTTCCTGTGTTTTAGCCATTGAAGGGGCAGTTTCAGTTCAGATTTAAATGTTAAGTATTTGTGGGAAACAATGCAGAATATATTAAAATATGTTCTCCAAATGAAACTTCCCAAATAAAACAGTTGGAATTACAGTGGCAACTTTGGTAGAGATCAACAGCCTTTGAAATTGCAATATGCAGGAGCCAAATGAAATCTAAATAATTGACAGAACTTAAACAGCGCAGCCTCAAATTCGAATATTCTCTAACATCTTAACAAAACATCAGAGTTAAAATGCATTCTTCTTTTTGTGAACACTCTGCAGTAAAAACACAGCTGCAAAGATATTATAATACAATACTCTCATCTAGCTAAAGCATGACCACTGACAATTTTTTTTTAAACAGGCATTATAGAATTTTAACCTTTTAACATTACAACTGAAGGGTCTGTTTCCGTGCTGTACATCTCTATAACTCCAACCCCCTTGAAATAAAGGCTAACATTCCATTAGCCTTCCTGTTTACCTGCTGTATCTGTGTGTGAAGCTTTCCTTGTTTCATGCACAAGGACCCCCACGTCCCTTTGTTGCGGTTTCCTGCAGTTTCTCTCTGTTTATGTTCTTTTGTTCTCCCTCCAAAATAAACAACTTGACATTTTGAACATTGTACCCCATTTGCCAACTTTTTGCCCACTTATGTAGCCTATCAATAACTCTCTGTAAATTGTTTATATCCATCTCACAACCTGTCTGTTCTCTTATTTGTGTGTCGTCTGCAAATTTGGCTACTATATATTCACTCCCTCACTCATATACTGTAAACAGTTGTGGTCCCAGCACTGATCTTTATGGAATCCCACTGGTTGCAGTTACCAATCTGAAAAAGATTCCCTTGTCCCCACTCACTGTTTCCTGAGGTCATTCTCTGTCCATGCCAATATACTACCTTCAACACTGTCGACTTTTATGAATTAACCTTTTGCGAGGTACCTTGTCGATCACCTTCTGGACTTCCAAATACAACACATCTACTGGATTCCCTCTATCCACTGTGGTTGAGATTTACTTGAAAACTCTAATAAATTAGTCAGATACGATTTCCTGTTTCATTTTCCAAATGTTCTGCTATTACTTCCTTAGTAATTGACGTTACAAGACTGAAGGGTTTTGGAGTTATAAGGAGAAGCTAAATAAGCTGGGACTTCTTTCACTGGATCATAGGAGGTTGAGGGGTGACCTTACAGAGGTTTATAAAATCATGAGAGGAATAGACTAGGTGAATAGCAAAGTTCTTTTCCGTTGGGTTGGACAGTTCAAAACTAGAGGGCATAATTTTAAGGTGACAGGAGAAAGATTTAAAAGGGACCTGAAGGGAAATCTTTTCACACAGAGGGTGGTTCATCTAGGCAGTGAGCTTCCAAAAGAAGGGGTAGATGCAGGTACAGTCTACAACATTTAAACAACATTTGAATAGGTACATGAATAGGAAAGGTTTAAAATGATATGGGCTAAATGCAGGCAAATGGAACTTCTTTAGTTTGGGAATCTTGGTCGGCATGGATGAGTTGGACGGAAAAGACTGTTTCATTCTGTATGACTCTGTGACTCGATTCTATAATCTTACTCCCAATAGGACCTGGATTGTGACTGAATAAAATTATTTCATATCAGTTTCAATTTGATCCCAAGTCTTAGAAGAAAGAGTAATATGTAATCCACTGCACTAACTAGTTCCTCGCAATTTTTAAAATATTTTGTGAACAATTTGACAGCTAGGGAATAGAATTATTTCCACGCGATTAGTTACTTCACTGTAAAGTACACTGTGATTTGATTCAAGAAATATATCTTTAAATTTCTTCAACAATATAAACCAACTGTAACCTCAGAAGAGCATCTTACTATGCCAAAATAATAATATGCACTTCTCAACAGCCAGCTTTATGTGACCTTTGAGCAAGCAATTTAGTGCTGAATTGGTGAGTTGTTCTGCACTATAGACTCATGAATTCAAACTACATAATAATTCTACAAAAAAAAATTACAACAATATGCAACAAGCTGCCACCTTTCAGGAATATGGGTTTCTGTCAAATTCACTCTATATTGGTCATACTTGTCATAGTTTTAATTTAATGTTGAACTGTATCATGTTATTATTGTGTATTTATAATTTACAGGTAAAGCAACCACTACAAATGCAAACAAAGCACACCCTTTTGAGAAAAACAATCCAGAAAGTGTTCCAGTGATTGATGAATCTAAAATGACAGCAGAACAACAGCTTGGACTGAAACAAGCAGAGGAAAGACTGGAAAGGGATTATATCTCTCGTCTGGAAAAAGTAGGACATGATTTGCTTTTGAAATACGATTCAGGTTGCAGTAGTATTAAAGTTAACTTAAAGTCAAGAATAAGTAAAAATTATTTTTAGACAAGTGGACATTTTTGAGGAAATTTTTGTCAAGTACACTGTATAGGAATGTATCCCTTAAAGTAGCACTGTTGTTATAAGAATTATTAATATTGTAACATTGCTAATGAACTGTAATGTTTTATTTTTGTGGAAGGTGGATATGAGCCACCTATTTTAACTGCTACAGTCCTTATGGTGCAGATACTTTGACATTGTTGTTAACGAGGGATTTCCGGGATACTGACCCAGTGAGAGCAAAGCAATGTTGATGCAATTTTAAATCAGGATTTGCAGGAGAATTTGTGGATGCTAGTATTCCCATGCACTGATTGGTAGAGCTCACTGGCTTGGAAGGTCCTATCAAAGGAGCTTTGGTGAGTAACTGCAAGAACATTTGTAGGTGGATTCACACTAGAGGGAGTAGTCTGCTTTGTTCTGGTTGATGTCAAACTTCTTGAGTATTGTTGGAGCTGCACTCAGCCAAACAATATTCCCTTGTATTTCTGACTGTGTTTGTAGACAGTTGTTGAATGCTGAGTCAGGAGTAGCTCATTGCACAATTCCCAGCATCAGACCTGTTCTTGCAGTCACAGTATTTGTATGGCTTGTTCAGTTCAATTTCTGGTCAATGGTAGCCCTCAGGGTGTTCATAATGGGGGACCCAATGATGGTAATACCATTGAGTGTCAAATAGTGAGGGGTAGACTCTCTCTTGTCAAGTATGGTCATTGTCTGGCATTTGCTTCAGTATCTGCAAAGTCATACTATGTGCTGAAAATCATGCCATCATTAGTGACCTTATCATGGGGGGAAGGTCATTGATGAAGCATCTGGGGTTGATTGAGCCTAGTCCACTAACCTGAGAAATTCCTGTAGCGATGTCAAGGGATTGACCTCCAGAAACCACAACTATATGTCACTGTGGTAGGTATGACTCCAGCCAATGCAAAGTTTTCTCCCAATTCCCATTGACTTTGATTTTGCAAGTGTTCCTTGATGCCACCCCTGACATACACTAGCTTTATGTAAAAGACAGTCACCCTTACTTTGATTCAAACATGGACAAAAGAGCTGAACCTATGTTGTAACAAGAGCAGGAACCGAGTGGCTCAGTCAGAACCCAATTGAACATTAGAACATAGAACATAGAAAAGTACAGCACAGAACAGGCCCTTTGGCCCACGATGTTGTGCCAGAGAGAAAAGTCCGAGCCTATTCAACCTTTCTTCATAAGGCAAGCCCTCCAGTCCAGGCAGCATCCATGTAAACCTTTTTTGCACCCTCTCCAAAGCCTCTGTATCTTTCC
>NW_025198177.1:0-5458 GCF_004010195.1 Chiloscyllium plagiosum
TGTCAGTCGGCTTCGACGTTCTCCTGTGCGAACGTCTTGTAGACAGGTACCTTCAGAGGGCTCTTCAGCTAGCAGTCTATCTTTGTAGATGTCCTTAGCAGTTCTCACCCTAGATGTTCAAAGTGCCCGGTTTTATACCACAAAGCATCGGAGCATATCATTGATATTGATGTCACCAAATACGTTATATTTCAATCTCGATTTAATTCCATATGTTTTTTGCATAATTTAAACTGACTTTGAATTGTTTTTTGTTCCGTGGCAACACATTTTCACTATAGGTTTCACAGTAAAATGTTATATTTTAACTTCTTTCAGAACACTTTGTGGCAGCTTCTTCACTCTCTTAACGGTAAAGTATACCTCTACACCTTCATAACAATATCTTGTTTCACCCTACATAGGTTTTCCTAAATTTGATCAACTTAGTAACTTCATATAAAAGTCTTTGCTGTTCCAAAAAAAACTATTTCTCTCAACCTTCTTTTACTTATTTTTTTTCCAGTTATCATTCGACTTAGTTACAATGTTACTGTTATTCTTCGACAAAGTATTACATTGGTGTGTTTGTATGTGTGTGTGTGTTTTGTGAATAATCCTTTGCAATTGGACTGAGGTGAAAGAATGAGATGTAATCACATTGAAGGAGATGATGAAGGAGTAAATATGCAACTTTCCAAACTTTCTGATATCAAAAAAAATGTAAAAATCTCCTTTGTTCATAGATTCGGAAGGTGAACAAATGACATTCATGGACCAAACAGCGGTAATGTAATGGACCTTTATTGGGATCATAGAACGACCAAATATTTAGTATTCTCTTGAGAGTTTAATTCAGCTTTGTTTCAAGTCTGAGTTGCATATGGTTTCATCAATATGCAATCATCATCGGTGACAAAACCAGAAGTTGCTGGAAATGCTCAGTATTTCTGGCAGTATCTGTTGTGAGAAAACCGATTCAACATAGGGTAGCGAAATGGGTTTTAGGTTGTTTACTTTTTGCTATTAATGTTCAATTATGTTCAAGTTAGGTGCATTACTCAGGCGTAAATGCGTAAATAATAGAATAGGGGAATGGTTCAGGGTGAGTGACTGTTAGGAAGGTCAGCGTGGACGTGCTGTGTGAAATGGCCAGTTTCCCCACCGTAGGGATTCTATGGTTCTATGATTTCTTTATAAAAAGGGCGCTCGGTGCCAGGATCAAGAATGTATCCGAGCATGCTCAGGGCAGACTGAAGTGGGCCCGCGGTCGTGGTTCACATTGATACCAATGACATCGGTAAGAAAAGTGAATAGTTGAAGCGTTCTGCAAAGAAAGTTCCGGGAGTTAGGAGTGAGTTTAAAAGCAGAATCTCCAGGGTTGTATTCTTGAAATTAATCCCCGTGCACCTGGAAGTGAGACAAGGAAGAGGAAGATAGTCGAGTTGAATAAGTAGGTAAAGAGCTGATTTGGGAGGAGGGTTTCTGAATTTTGGATGATTCGGATCGCTTCCAGGGCAGGTGGGAACTGTACAAAAGGAAAGTGTGCACCTTAACTGGAGGGTCCCCAACATCCTGGAACAGAGGTTTGATCATGCAACTTGGGTAGATTGAAGCTAATAATACAGGATGTTGGGAACCAAAGCAGCAAGTCAAAAATTGAGCAGAAAGTAGAGGGTGGTTGAATAAATAATCAGAGCCAGTTTGCTGACCAGGCTGAGGGAAGGAATCATAACAATTTAAAAATTTGAGTGGAAAGTTCGAGTAAATGATAAGCTCACTATTATTGAGGATCAATAAATAAGGATGGAGATCCTGTGCACAAAAGTATTAAAAGAGAAAGCCATATCAATAGAACTTATGTAAAAACATTTTAACTAAATGTGTGCAGTATTTGGAATGAAATGAATGAACTGAAAGTTCAAACAGAGAGTAATAGGTATGGCCTGGTGGGGATTACTGAAATTTGGTTACATGAAGGTCAGGACTGTATTGCTAAATGTGAAAGGGTACACAATATTCAGACAAGAAGGAACAGCAGGTGGAGTGTCTGCATTGGTTAAGGGTAATGTCAAGGCTATATAAAGAAATGATATTAGCACGTTGGACGAAAATGATGAATCAGTCTGGTTGGAAAAAACACATAGAAAGAAACCCATTGGTAGCAGCATTTCCAGCCTGCAAGCTCCTACCAAGGTAAACTACTTTCAAAGTCGGGAATAGCATGAACCAGGGAATAACGATGGCTTGAGACAAGGGCTCAAGAGTGGTTATGGATAATTTGAACATGCACATTGACTGGATTAATCAATTTTGGCAAGGTAGCCTCAAAGAATCATTCACCGAATGCATGAAGGATTATTTCTTAGAGTAACACGTCATGGAAACAGAGAACTGGCTTTGATAGTAATGAGGAAGTAGTGATAAATCATATTGTGGTACAGGATCAACTTGGAAAGAGTAACAACAACATTGCTGGAGTTTCAAATTCAGACTGACACCGTGAAGACAGAGTCACATACGAAAGGTTTAGGGTTGGGCAATGATAATTTTACTGGCCTAAGGGATTGGACTGATTGGACTTAGCAAATCATTAAAGGGCAGGACAGCTGAAGAACAGTGCTAAGTATGTAGGCAGATGGTCAAAACCTCTCAATTAAAGTGTAATCCTGAGTGGAATCAAAACCTCTCAATTAAAGTGTAATCCTGAGTGGAAGAGGAATTGTAAAAAGGTGAAAAGTGATCTATGTCTTAACAAGGAAGTCAACAACAACGTGAAGGTGATGTCCCGGTGGTATAACCACCAACTTCTAATCCAGCTAATGATCCAGGGACTCGGTTTCAAATGCCGCGACGGTAGATGGTGGAATTTATACTCAATATAAACCTGGAATTAAGAGTCTATTGATGATTATCAATCCACTGCTCATTATTGGATATACCTATCTGTTTCATGAATGTCTTTTAGGGACGGAAACCACCATCCTTACCGGGTCTGACCCACATGTGACTTCAAACGCACACACAAATTTGGTTGACTTTTAATTGCTCTTTGGGCAATTAAGAATGGACAATGAGTGCTGTCCACCAGCGACAGCCTCAGCCAATGAACGATGACTTAAAAAAAAACATTTTAAATGTCAGCAAGCAGTTACTAAAAACAAAACCAAATTGGCTACGAAGTGAAACGAGTAGAAAGCATAAGAATTGATAAAGAACACTCCTCCGAGTAGACAAAAAGTAAAAGAACGCTGAAAGTCAATCTTTCTCTTTTAGAGGATGAAAAGGCATGGTAATAATGGGAAACTAAGAAATCGCAGAGGTGAAACCAATACTTCCTGTTTGCACAGTGGAAGATAATTCCTTCCCAAAATTTACAACAACAGCAAAGGCTCTTGATGGAAGACGCTGAAAGTCAATCTTTCTCTTTTAGAGGATGAAAAGGCAGGGTAATAATGGGAAACTAAGAAATGGCAGAGGTGAAACCAATACTTCCTGTTTGCACAGTGGAAGATAATTCCTTCCCAAAATTTACAACAACAGCAAAGGCTCTTGATGGAAGTACGGTGATGAGGAAGAAAACATTAAATACATTGATGGGATTAGAGGGAGGTCAAGTCCTTACGCCTGATGGCCTGCACTGTATCATATTAAAGGAGGTGAAAGCAGAGATAGGGGATGTATTAGTTGACATATTCAAAAAATCCTTGGATTCTGAAAAAGTACTGGAAAATTAATAATATCACACAAGTTCTCAAAACAGGAAATAGGCAAAAAGTGACAAACTCTAGAGCGGAGGGTTTGACGTCTGTAGTGGGGAGGTTTCTTCAGTCAACCGTAAAGTAGGAAATAATTGAACATTTGGAAAAAAAACAAAGATCAATTCGTCAGTGTCAGCTCAGTTTCATGATGGGCGGATTGTGCTTGAAATGCCTGCTGAAGTTCTTGAGAATGTAACCAACAAAGTGGATAATGGGGATCCAGCAAACGTGGTACATCTAAAATTTAGAAGCCATTTGACAAGGTGCCACATAAAGGACTGATCTAGAAGGTGGAATCCCAGGGTTTTAACGGTAGAATATTGAATTGGATAGAGGATTGGCTGACTGACGGAAAGCAGAGCATCGGGATAAATGGTCTTTCTCTGGCGAACTGTAACTCCTGAGGTGCTAGAGGATTCAGTTCTCAGACCTCAACTGTTTACAATCTATCCAAATGACCTTGAAGGAGAGTCAGAGTGTAGCGACTAAATTCACAGATGGTACTAAACAAGGTGGTAAAACAGGGTGTGATGAGGAGATAACGCGTTTACAAATGACTATTGATAGTATTGAAAAATGGAGCAGATTGCTATTTTGGGAGAGACAGTCTGTAATTAATATGTGCATTTCAAAATAAAGGAGCAAATGGCCATTTAGAACAGAAGTAAAGACTTGGCAATTGTTTTGAGATTTAATGACTATTTGCTGCACCTGCAGGTGTGGGAAATGGGTGACGGGACTGCAAAACACTTTAGCATTGTTGCAACTTTGCAGGTTAGATAATGAGTAAAAAATTACATTATCAAATCTGTTGAAATCTGTCCATAATCTATATCTTCTGAAAAACTATTTTGAAGGTATTATGGAAGAATACAAACATTAACAAGTATAGAAAAGGAAATTGTGAAGAGGATAGAAGTCCTTAAAGAGCTGTAGGCATATCAAGGGAACGGGCAAATATTGGTCTTTGGTTCATAGTTTGGAAAATGTGTTTGTGTTTGAGCACGTTGGTGAGATGAATGGAAAAACACTATTATTTCAATGAACAGATTGTGAAACTGAGGCACAAAGAACGGGCCACTTGCTCACAAAATAAAACCACTGCATCAACATCACATTCTTCCGGGAGGCAATATAAATCTTGAACAATTTTAAAACCAAATGCATTTAGAAATAGGTAAGTTTTTCTACAGTTTAAAGATTAATAGTGAGAGCAATTTCACTTTTTCAGTGTGTTTCCTTATTATTGAGCATTAGAGTAAGGTGAAGAGCTGCTCTCTGTTCATCCTGTCCATACCCCTCATGCAGTTAAACACCTCCATCAGGAGCACCTCTTAACCTTCTTTACTTAAAAGTAAAATCAAGTAAATCTAGCCTCTCTTCAGTTTGAGTTCTCTCTTGTCTTGTTACTTCTGAAATGTATCACATTTATCAGTGATTGATGTGTCCACCTAAACAACCGGGTTATCCCCTCCTGTAGCCGCACACGTTGCTCCTCACTGTGAACCACCAACTAATCTTTGTGTCATCCACAACATTATTCTTCATTGTCCCAAACTCCATTTCTCCTATTCTCATCATCAAAGTTTATGAAGTTCAAAAGTAAGCCTTGATTTTCTCCCTGTTCTTCAGATGGTATTCACAGGAAAAATAAGTGAGAATTCAATTCTTTTGCTTTTTCCAATTTGGTGAACTTACAGCGTGATGCAGTTGAAAAT
>NW_025198178.1:0-1315 GCF_004010195.1 Chiloscyllium plagiosum
CTTACTGCATCACTATTACCCTGACCTCCTCACCCTTACTGCATCACTATATCCCTGATCCCCTCACATTTACTGCGGCACAATCTCCCTGACACCTGCACTCTTACTGTGTCACTAACACCCTGACCCCATCACAATTACTGCGTCACTGTCTTCCTGACACCCTCACACTTACTGAGTCACTATCACACTGATCCCCACACACTTACTGCATCACGATCTCCCTGACACCCTAACACTTACTGCGTCACTATCACCATGAACCCCTCACACTTACTGTGACACTACCACCCTGACCGCCTCACACTTACTGCGTCACTATCACCCTGAACCCCTCACAGTTACTGCGTCACTATCAGCCTGACCCCATTACACTTACTGCGTCACTATCACCCTGGCCCGCTCACACTTACTGCATCGCGATCACCCTGAACCCTCACACTTACTGCGTCACTAACTCCCTGATCCCATCACACTTACTGTGTCACTATCACCCTGAACCCATCACACTTACTGCATCACTATCCGCATGACCCCCTCACACTTACTGTGTCACTATCACACTGACCCCCTCACACTTACTTCGTCATTTTCACCCTGACCCCATCACACTTACTGCTTCACTATCACCCTGATCCCCTCACATTTACTGCGTCACTATATCCCTGACCCCTTGCACTGACTGCGGCATAGTCTCCCTGACCCCTGCACACTTACTGCGTCACTAACACCATTACCCCATCACAATTACTGCGTCACTGTCTCCCTGACCCCCTCACACTTACTGAGTCACTATCACCATGACCCTCTCACACTTACTGTGTCACTATCACCCTGACTGCTTCACACTTACTGAGCCACTATCACCCTGACCCCCTCACACTTACTGCATCAGTATCCGCATGACCCTCTCACACTTACTGTGTCACTATCACACTGACCCCCTCACACTTACTGCATCACTATCACCCTGATCCCCTCACATTTACTGCATCACTATATCCCTGACCCCTTGCACTTACTGCGGCATAATCTCCCTGTCCCCTGCACACTTACTGCGTCACTAACACCATTACCCCATCACAATTACTGGGTCACTGTCTCCCTGACCCCCTCACACTTAGTGAGTCACTATCACACTGATCCCATCACACTTACTGCGTCACTATCACCCTGACCCCCTCACACTTACTGCGTCACTATCACCCTGACCCCTCACACTTAATGCATCACGCTCACCCTAACCCCCATCACACGAAGTGCGTCACTATCACCCTGAACCTATCACACTAACTGCGTCACTATCACCCTGACC
>NW_025198178.1:1645-4608 GCF_004010195.1 Chiloscyllium plagiosum
CCCTCACACTTACTGCATCACTCTCAGCCTGATCCCATCACACTTACTGCGTCCCTATCACACTGATCCCATCACACTTACTGCGTCACGATCACCCTGACCCCATCCCACTTACGGCATCACTATCATCCTGAACCCATCACAATTAATGCGTCAATATCACACTGATCCCCTCACACTTACTCTGTCACTATCTCCCTGACGCCCTTACACTTTCTGCGTCACTATCACCCTGATCCCCTCACACTTACTGTGTCAATATCACACTGACCCCATCACACTTTCTGCGTCATTATCACCATGACACCCTCACACTTACTGCGTCTTTATCACCATGATCCTCTCACACTTACTGAGTCACTATCACCCCGATCCCCTCACACTTTCTGCGTCACTATCACACTGATCCGCTCACATTTACTGCGTCACTATATCCCTGATCCCCTCACACTTACTGCGGCACAATCTCCCTGACACCTGCACACTTACTGCGTCACTATCAAACTGATCCCATCACACTTACTGCATCACGATTACCCTGATCCCATCACACTTACTGCGTCACTATCACCCGGACCCCATCACAGTACTGCATCACTATCATCTGACCCCTCACACTTAATGCATCACTATGGCCCTGAGCCCTTCACACTTACTGCGTCACTATCACACTGACCTGCTCACACTTACTGCATCACTATCACCCTGACCACATCACACTTACTGCATCACTATATCCCTGATCCCCTCACATTTACTGCAGCATAATCTCCCTGACCCCTGCACTCTTACTGCGTCACTATCAAACTGATCCCATCACACTTACTGCATCACGATTAACCTGATCCCATCACACTTACTGCATCACTATATCCCTAACCCCATCACACTTACTGCATCACTATCATTCTGACCCCTCACACTTAATGCATTACTATCACCCTGACCCCATCACACTTACTGCATCACGATTAACCTGATCCCATCACACTTACTGCATCACTATATCCCTGATCCCATCACACTTACTGCATCACGATTAACCACCACACTGACTGTGTCACTATCACCCTGATCCCCTCTCACTTACTGCATCACTATCACCCTGACGCGATCACATTTACTGCGTCATTATCACCATGGCCCTCTCACACTGACTGCGTCACTGTCACCCTGACCCCATCACAATGACTGCATCACTATCACCCTGATCCCCTCTCACTTACTGCATTGCTATCACCCTGAACCCTCACACTTAGTGCGTCATTATTAGCTTGACCCCATCACACTTACTGCGTCACTATCACCCTGACCCGCTCACACTTACTGCATTGCTATCACCCTGAACCCCTCACACTTAGTGCGTCATTATTAGCCTGACCCCTTCACACTTACTGCGTCACTATCACCCGATCCCCTCTCACTTACTGCATCACTATCACCCTGACCCCATCACACTTATTGCATCACCATCATCCTGATCCATTCACTCTTACTGCGTCACTATCTCCTTGACCCCATCACACTTACTGCATCACTGTCACCCTGACCCGCTCACACTTACTGCATCGCTATCACCCTGACACCATCACACTTACTGCATCACTGTCGCCCTGACCCGCTCACACTTGCTGCATCACGATCACCCTGAACCCATCACACTTACTGCATCACTATCATCCTGAGCCCCTCACACTTACTGTGTCACTATCACCCTGACCACCTCACATTTACTGCGTCATTATCACTATGACCCCCTCACACATTTACTGCGTCACTGTCACCCTGACCCCATCACACTTACTGCGTCGCAATCACACTGACCCCCTCACTCTTCCTGCATCATTATTACCATGGCCCCCTCGCACTTACGATGTAACTATCACACTGATGCCCTCACACATAATGCATTGCGATCTCCCAGACACCCTCACACTTATTGCGTCACTATAACCATAACCCCCTCACACTTACTGTGACACTACCACCCTGACCCCCTCACACTTACTGCGTCACTATCAACCTGACCCCATCACACTTACCACGTCAATATCACCCTGACCTCATCACACTTACTGCGTTATTGTCACCCTGACGCCATCACACTTAGTGAATCAAAATCACCCTGACCCCATCACACTTACTGCGTCAGTATCACCCTGACGCCAACATACTTACTGCGTTATTGTCACCCTGAACCCTCACACTTAGTGTGTCGCTATCACCCTGAACCCATGACACTTACTGCATCACTATCACCCTGATCCCCTCACGCTTAATGCATCACTATCACCCTGACCCCATCACACTTACTGCATCATTGTCACCCTGACCCGCTCACACTTACAGCATCGAATATCACCCTGAACCCTCACACTTACTGAGTCACTATCACCCTGATCCCCTCACAGTTACTGCATCACTATCACCCTGACACCATCACACTTACTGAGTCACTGTCACCCTGACCCAATCACACTTAATGCGTCACTATCACCCTGATCCCCTCTCACTTACTGCATCACTATCACACTGACCCCATCACATTTCCTGCGCCATTATCACCATGGCCCTCTCACACTTACTGAGTCACTGTCACACTGACCCCATCACACTTACTGCGTCACTATCACCCTGCTCCCCTCTCACTTACTGCATTGCTATCACCCTGAACCCTCACACTTAGTGTGTCACTATCACCCTGACCCGCTCACACTTACTGCGTCACTATCAACCTGAACCCCTCACACTTACTGCGTCACTATCACCCTGATCCCATCACACTTACTGCATCACTATCACCCTGACGCCATCACATTTACTGCGTCATTATCACCATGGCCCTCTCACACTTACTGAGTCACTGTCACCCTGACCCCATCACACTTACTGCGTCACTATCACCCTGCTCCCCTCTCACTTACTGCATTGCTATCACCCTGAACCCTCACACTTAGTGTGTC
>NW_025198178.1:5171-5458 GCF_004010195.1 Chiloscyllium plagiosum
ATTTACTGCGTCACTGTCACCCTGACCCCATCACACTTACTGCGTCACTATCACGCCTGATCCCATCACACTTACTGCATCACTATCACCCTGACCCCATCACACTTAAGGCATCACTATCACCCTGCCCCCCTCACACTTACGGTGTCAATATCACCCTGACCCCATCACACTTACTGTGTCAATATCATCCTGATCCCCTCACACTAACTGCGTCACTATCACACTGACCCCCTCACACTTACTGCGTCACTATCAGCCAGATCCCCTCACATTTCCTGCATCAC
>NW_025198179.1:0-3736 GCF_004010195.1 Chiloscyllium plagiosum
AATAATGGAAACAGACAATACAGTGAACTGAGCGGTATAAAGCTGCTGTCTTTGTCCCACAAATGCGTTTGTTTAATAAATGACATCTGATTGATTTCTCGATTTGAAACCTTCTCTTTTTTAACTGACAACAACCACATTTGAGATTGAAACTGGGTTCACAATTTGCCCCTGGCATAAGTCCATGTTGAGACAAGGATAAGTAACTGGATGAATGAAAGAGAACTGCAACCGGCCAGGTGCAGGTATTGGTTTATTCTGAAACAGCAGTGTGGCGGAAGTGAAGACTGAGGATATTCTGGAGGTGGTAGCAGACAGGTTGGGTGATATTGAGACATAAATTAGCTCAGGACAAAATGGGGTCAGGTGGTCATGAACACGTTTGTTCCTCCCCTGATGTTTGTAATTGAAGGGTATGAAATTCATAGAATAGCATTGTGGTTTGTGACTGAAAGTAAATGCAATAGTTTAAATCGTTCTTGAAAGCATAACTAGCATTGGCGTTCAAACTAGTTTACAGAATGAATAAATGGGCATAAATAGACTTACCAGGAATACCAGCAATAGCGAGGATGGGATAATAACCTGCCTGAATAATCAGCAGTATGGCATGTATCCGCTTTTCTAACCATAATCCAGACAGAGAAAGCCAGTGAAGACCCAAGGATAAACCCCTGCTCATTGTTAGAACATCCCAATCTGTTTGTCTCAGATTCTGATCCATTTTGGAACATTCCAGTTGATTCTACTCAGCTCCTGATCTCTCCCACTCTGTGGAGCTGCTGATTCCAATCCTGTTGAGGATGACGCTGCCACTGATGCTGGGGAAAAACCCAGTGAAAAAAGTCCCTTATAAATAGAACAGGGAAAACCTCCAGTCACATAATTGTGATCCATGGAGATTTTCATCAATCACAGTCACTGAACCAACAGCTCCAATTAACTCTTTCCGTTTCAGTGTGACAACAATACTTCGTTTGGGTGGAATGTTGACATCGCCTGATGTTGGTTTTATCGTTCATCTCCAATTATTCCAATAATTGTACAGGCAGTGTAGAAAGGTGACGCTTACTCTTTGCACGCTAAAATGATTCTGCTGTATTATCCACATATAATGCTGCAATTAACTGTGCTCTGAAGAGGCAATCTAGAGGTTGGTAATACACTGAAGTCTCCTCCACCACAACAACAGTCAATCTAACAACTGTTACTGGCCACATCTGTTCTGAACACGTTAAGGAAATATGGATTACTCTGGTCGTTCCTCTCGCTAAATTAAGAAGGTTAAAGATTTTACTTTTAATACAATGCACTTCCGTAATGTACTTCTGAAGCAGCAAACGCATTTTTGCACAGTTTATGTATGTTGAAGCTATAACATTTCTGATCATTTGGCCTTAATCCAAAAGTAAATTGTCCATTTATAATTACCATGGATCAAAAAATCAGAGACAGAACACAGAGAACAAGGAAAAGTACAGTGCAGTCCAGGCCCTTTGGCCCTCGATGTTGCACCGATCTAAGCCCACCTAACCTACACTAGCCCACTATCCTCCATGTGCCTATCCAATGCCCGTTTAAATGCCCATAAACTGTGTGATTGATTAAGAAACAGAAAGGAATAGAATGTAACGTTTGTGGAGACACCCCAGTAAACACTTTTTTTTTAGTCGGAATAAAATAAAATAAAATCGCATTTTGAGTGCGAGCAGCAGCGGAGATAAGACGAACCCGGAAGACTGCAGCTAAGGTAAGGCAGTTTTTTGAAAATTACTTACCCGGAGAGGACAGCGGTGTTTTCCCTTTCACAGAAGGAGCGGGAGCAGCGGGGGAAGTGACGAGGACCAGAGGGGCAGCCGAGAAGGAAAGCATATATATCAGCAAGACTAATTGAGAGGAGTTACCGGGATTTGGTCACACCTAAGGCTCAGGACAAGGATAAATGAGTTACAGTTAGGGGGAGGAAAGGGGACAGTCAAACAGTGGAGGTATCCCCTGTGGACATTCCCCTCAGCAATAAGTAAACCGTTTTGGATACTGCTTGGGGGATGACCTACCAGAGGAAAGCCATAGCAGTCAGTGCTCTGGCACTGTGACTGACACTGTGGCAAAGAAGGGAAGGGGGCAAAATACAAAAGTACTCGTGGTAGGGGACTCGATAGTTAGCGGAATCGACAGGAGAGTTTGTGGTCAGGATCGGGATTCCCGGAAGGTATGTTGCCTCCCTGGTGTCACGGTCCGGAACGTTTCCAATCGGGTGTATAAGGGTCTAAATGGGGAGGGCGAACAGCCAGAAATGTTGTTACATATTGGCACTAATGATATAGCCAGGAAAAGTATCGAAGAATAAAAAAGTGATTTCAGGGAGTTAGGATGGAAGCTGCAAAGCAGGACTAACAGAGCAGCATTCTCTAGTTTACTACCGGTGCCACGAGATAGCAAGGCGAGGAATATGGAGAGGGCGCAGCTTAATACGTGGCTGCGCAGCTGGTGTAGGAGGGAGGGCTTCAGATATGTAGATAATTGGAATGCCTTCTGGGGAAGGTGGGACCTGTACAAGAAGGACGGGTTGCATCTGAACTGGAAGGGGACCAATGTCCTGGGTGGAAGTTTTTCACGAGTAGTTCGAGAGGGTTTAAACTAGTATGGCAGGGGGGTGGGAACCTGAGCTGTATACCGGAGATGAGAGTTGGTGCAGATGAGGCAGTAGCAAGAGGTAGACCAGCTATTGGGAAGGATTTTCCTGGCAAGGAACTAAGGTATCTGTTAAACTGTGTTTGCTTCAATGCAAGGAGTATCAGGAATAAAAGTGACGAACTTAGAGCATGGATCAGTACTATGATGCTGTGGCCATAACAGAGACATGGGTTTCTCAGGGGCAGGAATGGTTGCTGGATGTTCCAGGGTTTAGAGCATTTAAAAAGAATAGGGAGGAGGGAAAAGAGGAGGGGGGGGGGGGGTAGCACGACTAATCAGAGAAGGAGTCACAGCTACAGAAGCTTCCATTGTCGAGGAAGATCTGCCTACGAGTCAATATGGGTGGAAATTAGGAACAGCAAGGAAGCAGTCACCTCTTTAGGGGTTTACTACAGGCCCCCCAATAGCAGCAGGGAGATGGAAGAAAGCATAGCTCGACAGAATTTGGAAAAGTGTGGACGTAGTTGGGCTGTTGTAATCGGGGACTTGAAATTTCCCAATATTGATTGGAACCTCCTTCGAGCAGAATATTTGCATGGAGCTGTTTTTGTAAGTTGTGTTCAGGAGGGTTTCCTAACTCAGTACATTGACAGGCCGACGAGGGGAGAGGCCATTCTAGACTTGGTGCTCGGAAACGAGCCGGGGCAGGTATCAGATCTTGTAGTTGGAGAGCATTTTGGTGATAGCGACCAAACCTGCCTCACATTCTAAATAGCTATGGAGAAGGAGAGGATGAGGCAAAATGGGAGGATATTTAATTGGGGAAGAGGAAACTATGATGCGGTTAGACATGAGTTAGGAAGCATGGATTGGGAGCAATTGTTCCATGGTAAAGTCACTATAGACATGTGGAGACTGTTTAAGGAACGGTTGTTGCAAGTGATGAATAAATATGTCCCTCTGAGACAGGCAAGAAGTGGTAAGATAAAGGAACCTTGGATGACGAGAGCGGTGGAGCTTCTCCTCAAAAGCAAAAAGGTAGCTTACATAAGGTGGAGGAAGCTAGGGTCAAGCTCAGCTCTAGAGGATTACAGGCAGG
>NW_025198179.1:4351-5459 GCF_004010195.1 Chiloscyllium plagiosum
GTGGGTTCTTTACACAGAGAGTTGTGAGAGCATGGAATGCGTTGCCAGCAGCAGTTGTGGAGGCAGGGTCATTGGGGACATTTAAGAGACTCCTGGACATGCATATGGTCACAGAAATTTAAGGGTGCATACATGAGGATCAGTGGTCGGCACAACATCGTGGGCTGAAGGGCCTGTTCTGTGCTGTACTCTACTATGTGCTATGTTCTATGTTCTATTCAGGGTATTACGTGCATCGACCGAATTTCCAAAGGAAATAATAGAACCAGGTACAATTACAACATGTATCAGGCGCTTGAATGCAATCAGCGAAACTTTCCAGCATCTTGGTCTGACAGTGAGCAAACTTGTCAAATAACACATAAAGGTCGTCACGAAAAGCGTAAAGACCACAGCCTCTTCCGATCATTGTGGGGTGTGTATCGCTGAGTTGTCATTCTCCATTTTGTGTACTTCAGAGAGAGAGAGGGAGAGTGTGTGATCTCCAGTTCAGATTAAAGGAAAGCACAGGGTCAGTGGGGCAAATAACTTCTTTCAGCACTCTGATGCTCCACGTTGATTCCCTGAAAATTTCAAGGACATTTCTTCTGCTGAACTTTATGATTAATCACAGTGAATGTCCGTGAAGTTCAGACGTTCCGTTGCAGTCTGCTGGTGAGATACAGCCTGAGAATCAGGCTCTCATGTTTTTCGGGAGAGGTGACCACACAGTCACACACACAAACACACATATAGACACACAGGCACTCCCTTTCTCACTCTGTCTCTCTCTCTCTCTCTCACACACACACACTCATAAACACGCACACACTCTCACTCACTCACACACTGTGTCTCATTCACCCCCACTCACTCATAAACACACATATGTACTCACGCACAAACATACACATTCGCTCACACGCACGCACTCCCACTATCAGACAGAGTTCGCTCATACACATACATACTCAAACTCAAAGGAATAAGGACACATACACATGTGCACACTCTTACACGTACAAACACTGTTAGCATTCAGGTTTCCAGCTCTCTGCAAATGGAAGCACAGGCACACAGGGCACGGAATTTTCTTTTTGACACATTGGCTTCTCTTCGTCAGAGCACT
>NW_025198180.1:0-2670 GCF_004010195.1 Chiloscyllium plagiosum
TCTTGGAGATTCCTACTTTTGAGCTCCTGCTGCAAATTCCCTCTGGAATTCCTAAATTCTGACCGCAAGACTACATCCCTTTTCTCCCTCTGTCACTGGGACCGATGTGGACCATGACTGCTGACTGTTCCCTGTCTCCCCTCAGGGTGCTCTGCAGCTGCTCAGTGACAGCCTTGACCCTGGCACCAGGGAGACAACACACCATCCTGGATTCCGATCTGCAGCTGCAGAAACACCTATCGATTGCCCTCACTCTCAACTCTCCTCTCACTATCGCTCTTCCAGTCTTCCTTGTGCCCCCCTGTACAGCTGAGCCCCCCGTGGTGCCAGGGACTTGGCTCTGGCTGCACTCCCCAGATGAACCATCATTCTGATCAGGATTCCAAACTGAATCCTGGTTGGAGAGTGGGATGCACTCACGGGATTCCTGTACTAGCTGCCTGATCCTTTTGGACTGTCTGCTGCTCCCCCCTTCCCTCTCTCCCTGCACACTCTGAAGCTGCAGAGTGATCACATCTAGAAACATGCTCTCCACGTAGCTCTCAGCCTCACGGACGCTCCGCACTGACACCAGCTGCTGCTCAAGCTCCAAAACCCCGAGTTCCAACTACAGTCACTGACCACACTTCCTGTGCTCATGGTATTCCAGGAAGCAGGACAAACAGTTCCCTCATGCAACCTGATGCACACTGATCACACTCCCTGATTATCTTTTGTCAAAGTTCTTTTGAGAAACAGCGACAGCAGGGCTCACCATCCAGTACTTTCAATGTCCATAGAATCATAGAATTCCTACAGTATGGAAACAGGCCATTTGGTCCAACAAGTCCACACTGACCCTCCGAACAGTAACCCACCCAGACCCATTCCCCTACCTTTTTAACCTAAATTTACACCTGACTAATGTACCTAACCTACACTATGCGCAATTTAGCATGGCCAACTCACCGAACCTGCACAGCTTTGGACTGTGGGAGGAAACCAGAGCACCTGGAGGAAACCCATGCAGTCACAGGGAGAACATGCAAACTCCACACAGACAGTCGCCCGAGGCTAGAATCAAACCTGGGTCCATAGCGCTGTGAGGCAGCAGAGCTAACCACTAAGTGACCGTACTTCCAGTTTTCCAGGGTTTCAAGGAACCTCTACATAAACCCAAAATACTTAAGATATCGGAGTAGAATTGGGCCAGTCAGAATAGAGTCTGCTTTGCCATTTGATCTTGTGTGATGTGTTCCTCAACCCCATTCTCCTGCATTCTCCTTTTAATGTTTGATCTCCTTACTGATCAAGAACGTATCTGTCTCTGTTTTAAATACTCTCAACATCGTGGCCTCCATAGACCTCTGTGACAATGAGTTCCGCAGATTCACCACCCTGTGGCTGAAGAAATGCCTCCTTATCTCAGTTCTGACGGATCATTCTTCACTCTGAGGCTGTGCCTTCGGGCCCTAGTTTCTTCTACTTGTGGAAACACCTTCTCCATGTTCTCCAGGCCTCTCAATATTCTATAGTTTCAATAAGATTCCCCCCTCATCTTTCTAAATGCAATTGTATACAGATCCAGAATCCTCAACCACTCTTTATCTTCCCAGGATTATTCTTATTCTTTCTCACTTTTTCCTCTGGACCCTCTCCAATGACAGCACATCCTTCCTTAATAAGGGGCCCAAAATTCCAAATGTGGTCTGATTAGAGACTTATACAAACTCAGCAGTACACCTCTGACGTTAAAGTTAATGCTAACATTGTAATTGCCTTTCAAACTGCCAATGGTGAACCTACACGTTAACCTTCAGAGAAACCTGAGCAAGGACTCCCAATTCTCTTTGTGCTTCAGATTTCTGAAATCTTTCCTCACTTAGAAAACAGTCTGTGCCTCTATTCTTCCCACCAAAGTATCTAGCCTCACAAGTTCCCGCATTGTACTCCACCTGCCACTCCTTTGCACATTCTCCTAGCCTGATCAAGTCCTTCTGCAATCTCCCCCACTTCCTCAACTCAACCTGTCCTTTCACCAATTTTTGCGTCATCTACAAACATATGAACAATATCTTCAGTTCCTTATCCAGATTGTTAATAGATAATGTGGTAATAGTTGTGGTAATAGATAATAGCTGTGCTCCCAACACAGATCCCTGCGGATCACCACAAAGCACCAATTGCCATCCAGAAAAAAATCCCTTTGTCCCTACTCTCACCTTTGTGCCGGTCAACCAATCCTCTACCCACCGCAGTGCCTTGCTCCTGACAACATGGGCTCTGATTTGACTTAGCAGTCTCCTTTATTGTACCCTGTCAAAGGCCTTGTGGAAATCCAAATGGATCACATCCACTGGCTCTCCTTTGTCTAACTCACTTGTTACCTCCTTAAAGATGTCTAACAGATTTGTCAGGCATGCCTCCCTTTGATGAAGCTGTGCTGACTCAGCCCAATTTTACCAAGCTGCAATTTTACCAGGCTTAAGGGTGAGATTCCAAATACCTGCAATCTCACCCTTAAGTAGACCTCTAAAATCTTACCAATGACCGAGGTCAGGCTAACCAGCTTATAATGTCCCATCTCTGCCTCCCTCCTTTCTTAAACAGGGATGTTACATTCACTATTTTCCAGTCTTCTGGGACCACCCCTGACTCCAGTGATTTCTGAAAGATCACAGCCAATGGCCC
>NW_025198180.1:3109-4612 GCF_004010195.1 Chiloscyllium plagiosum
TGAGCAGTGTGTCCCGGAATACCGTGAGCAGTTTGTCCTGGAAAACCGTGAGCAGTGTGTCCCGGAACACCGTAAGCCATGTGTCCCGTTATACCGTGACCAGTGTGTCCCGGAACACTGTGAGCAGTTTATTCTGGAACACCGTGAGCAGTGAATCCCGGAACACCGTGAGCAGTTTGTCCTGGAACACCGTGAGCAGTGAGTTCTGGAACTCCGTGAGCAGTTTGTTCTGGAACACCGTGAGCAATGTGTCCCGGAATACCGTGAGCAGTGACTCCTGGAACACCGTGAGCAGTGAGTTCTGGAACACCGCGAGCAGTGAGTCCCTGAATACTGTGAGCAGTGAGTCCTGGAACACCGTGAGCAGTGAGTCCGTGAATACTGTGAGCAGTGAGTCCAGGAACACCGTGAGCAGTGAGTCCCAGAACACCGTGAGCAGTGTGTCCCCGAATACCCTGAGCAGTGTGTCCCGGAACAACTTGAGCAGTGTGTCCCGGAATACCATGAGCAGTTTGGCCTGAAATACCGTGAGCAGTGTGTCCCGGAACACCGTGAGCAGTGTGTCCCGGAATATCGTGAGCAGTTGTCCTGGAACACCGTGAGCAGTTTGTCTCGGAACACCGTGAACAGTGAGTCCCGGAACACTGTGAGCAGTTTGTTCTGGAACACCGTGAGCAGTTTTTCCTGGAACACCATGAGCAGTGTGTCCCGGAACACCTTGAGCAGTGTGTCCCGGAATACCGTGAGCAGTTTGTCCTGGAAAACCGTGAGCAGTGTGTCCCGGAACACCGTAAGCCGTGTGTCCCGTTATACCGTGAGCAGTGTGTCTTGGAGCACCGTGAGCAGTGTGTCCCGGAATACCGTGAGCAGTGTGTCTTGGAGCACCGTGAGCAGTGTGTCCCGGAATACCGTGAGCAGTGTGTCTTGGAGCACCGTGAGCAGTGTGTCCCGGAATACCGTGAGCAGTGTGTCTTGGAGCACCGTGAGCAGTGTGTCCCGGAATACCGTGAGCAGTGACTCCTGGAACACCGTGAGCAGTGAGTCCCGGAACACTGTGAGCAGTGGGTCCTGGAACACCGTGAGCAGTGAATTCCAGAACACCGTGAGCAGTGTTTCCCAGAACGACGTGAGCAGTGTGTTCTGGAACACCGTGAGCTGTTTGTCCTGGAACACCGTGAGCAGTGAGTCCTGGAACACTGAGAGCAGTGGTTCCTGGAACACCGTGAGCAGTGAGTCCTGGAACACCATGAGCAGTGAGTTCTGGAACACCGTGAGCAGTGGGTCCTGGAACACTGTTAGCAGTGGGTCCTGGAACACCGTGAGCAGAGAATTCCGGAACACAGTGAGCAGTGTGTCCCGGAACGACGTGAGCAGTGAGTTCTGGAACACCGTGAGCAGTGTGTCCTGAAACACTGAGAGCAGTGGGTCCTGGAACACCGTGAGCAGTGAGTCCTGGAACACCATGAGCAGTGAGTTCTGGAACACCGTGAGCAGTGTGTCCTG
>NW_025198180.1:4731-5460 GCF_004010195.1 Chiloscyllium plagiosum
AATACCTTGAGCAGTGAGTTTTGGAACACCGTGAGCAGTGAGTCCCGCAACACTGTGAGCAGTGTGTGCCGGATTAGCATGAGCAGTGAGTCCTGGAACACCGTGAGCAGTTAGTCCCGGAACACTCTGAGCAGTTTGCCCTGGAACACCGTGAGCAGTGAATCCCGAAACACCATGAGCAGTGTGTCCCGGAACACCGTGAGCAATGAGTCCCGGAACACTGTGAGCAGTTTGTTCTGGAACACCTTGAGCAGTGTGTCCCGGAATACCGTGAGCAGTTTGTTCAGGAACACCGTGAGCAGTGAGTTCTGGAATACCGTGAGCACTGTGTCCCTGAACACCGTGAGCAGTGAGTCCCGAAACACTGTGAACAGTTTGTTCTGGAACACCGTGAGTAGTGTGACCCGGAATACCGTGAGCAGTTTGTCCCGGAACAACTTGAGCAGTGTGTCCCGGAATACCATGAGTAGTTTGTCCTGAAATACCGTGAGCAGTGTGTCCCGGAATATCGTGATCAGTTGTCCTGCAACACTGTGAGCAGTGTGTCTCGGAACACCGTGAACAGTGAGTCCCGGAACACTGTGAGCAGTTTGTTCTGGAACACCGTGAGCAGTCTTTCCTGGAACACCATGAGCAGTGTGTCCCGGAACACCTTGAGCAGTGTGTCCCGGAATACCGTGAGCAGTTTGTCCTGGAAAACTGTGAGCAGTGTGTCCCGGAACACCGTAA
>NW_025198181.1:0-3717 GCF_004010195.1 Chiloscyllium plagiosum
ATTACAGCTCACTGATACAAACACACAGGGATTTGCTCACTGACACACACAGGGATTACAGCTCACTGACACAAACACACAGGGATTACAGCTCACTGACACACACACAGGGATTACAGCTCACAGAAACACTCTCACGGATTACAGCTCACCAATACACTCAAGGGGATTACAGTTCACTGATACACACACAAGGGATTACAGCTCACTAATACACACACAGGGATGTCAGCTCACTGATACACACACAGGGATTACAGTTCACTGATACACACACACAGGGATTACAGCTCACTGATACACATACACAGGGATTACAGCTCACTGATATACAGACAGGGATTACAGCTCGCTGACACACACACACACGGGGATTACAGCTCACTAATACACACACGGGGATTACAGCTCACTGATACACATACACAGGGATTACAGCTCAGTGATATACACACAGGGATTACACCTCATTCATACACACATGTGCATTACAGCTCACTGATACATACACACAGGGATTACTGCTCATTGATTCACACAAAGGGATTACAGCTCACTGATACACACACAGGGATTACAGCTCACTGATACACACAAATGGAGATTACAACTCACTGACACACAATCAGTGTTTACAAATCACTGATGCACACCCACAGGGATTACAGCTCACTGATACACACAGGGATTACAGCTCACTGATACACATACATTGGGGTTACAACTCACTGATACACACACAGGGATTACAGTAATCCCTGTGTGTGGTTCAGTGAGCTGTAATCCCGATGTGCGTATCAGTGATCTGTAATCCCTTTGTGTGAATCAGTGAGCAGTAATCCCTGTGTGTATGTATCAGTGAGCTGTAATGCACATGTGTGTATGAATGAGGTGTAATCCCTGTGTGTGTATCACTGAGCTGTAATCCCTGTGTATGTGTATCAGTGAGCTGTAATCCCTGTGTGTGTATTAGTGAGCTGTAATCCCCGTGTGTGTGTGTCAGTGAGCTGTAATCCCTGTCTGTATATCAGTGAGCTGTAATCACTGTGTATGTGTATCAGTGAGCTGTAATCCCTGTGTGTATCAGTGATCTGCAATCCGTTGTGTGTGTATCAGTGAGCTATAATCCCTGTGTGTATCAGTGAGCTGCAATACCTGTGTGTGTATCAGTGAACTGTAATCCCTGTGTGTGTATCAGTGAGCTGACATCCCTGTGTGTGTGTATTAGTGAGCTGTAATCCCTTGTGTGTGTATCAGTGATCTGTAATCCCTGTGTGTTTGTATCAGTGAGCTGTAATCCCTGTGTGTGTGTGTCAGTGAGCTGTAATTCCTGTGTGTTTGTGTCAGTGAGCTGTAATCCCTGTGTGTGTCAGTGATCTGTAATCCCTGTGTGTTTGTATCAGTGAGCTGTAATCCCTGTGTGTGTGTATCAGTGAGCTGTAATCCCTATGTGTGTATCAGTGAGCTGTAACCCCCATGTGTGTGTATCAGTGATCTGTAATCCCTGTGTGTGTATCAGTGATCTGTAATCCGTGTGTATGTGTATCAGTGAGCTGTAATCACTGTGTGTTATCAGTGAGCTGTAACCCCCATGTGTGTGTATCAGTGAGCTCTACTCCGCGTGTGTGTGTGTCAGTGAGCTGTAATCCCTGTGTGTGTATCAGTGAGCTGTAATCCCTGTGTGTGTATCAGTGAGCTGTCATTCCTTTGTGTGTGTATCAGTGAGCTGTAATCCCTGTGTATCAGTGAGCTGTAATCCCTGTGTGTGTATCAGTGATCTGTAATCCCTGTGTATGTGTATCAGTGAGCTGTAATCACTGTGTGTTATCAGTGAGCTGTAACCCCCATGTGTGTGTATCAGTGAGCTCTACTCCGCGTGTGTGTGTGTCAGTGAGCTGTAATCCCTGTGTATGTGTATCAGTGAGCTGTAATCCCTGTGTATGTATCAGTGAGCTGTAAGCCCCATGTGTGTATCAGTGAGCTGTAATCCCTGTGTGTGTATCAGTGAGCTGTAATCCCTGTGTGTATCAGTGATCTGTAATCCGTTGTGTGTGTATCAGTGAGCTGTAATCCCTGTGTGTATCAGTGAGCTGTACCCCCCATGTGTGTGTATCAGTGAGCTGTAATCCCTGTGTGTGTATCAGTGAGCTGTAATCCCTGTGTGTGTATCAGTGATCTGTCATCCCTCTGTGTGTGTATCAGTGAGCTGTAATCCCTGTGTGTATCAGTGAGCTGTCATCCCTGTGTGTGTATCAGTGAGCTGTAACCCCCATGTGTGTGTATCAGTGAGCTGTAACCCCCATGTGTGTGCACAGCTCACTGATACACACATGGGGAGTAGAGCTCACTGATACACACATAGGGATTACAGCTCACTGATACACACACAGGGATTACAGCTCACTGATACACACACAGGGATTACAGCTCACTGATACACACACAGAGGGATGACAGCTCACTGATACACACACATGGGGGTTACAACTGATACACACACAGGGGGAGTAGAGCTCACTGATACACACATAGGGATTACAGCTCACTGATACACACACAGGGATTACAGCTCACTGATACACACACACAGGGATTACAGCTCACTGATACACACACACAGGAATTACAGTTCACTGACACACACAGGGATTACAGCTCACTGATACACACACACAGGGATTACAACTCACTGATACACACACTGGAATTACAGCTCACTGATACATTCTCAGGGATTACAGCTCACTGACGCACACACACGGATTACAGCTCACTGATACACTCTGACAGTGATTACAGTTCACTGATACACACACCGTGTTTACAGCTCACTGAAACACTCTCATGGATTACAGCTCACCAATGCACACAAGGGGATTACAGCTCACTGATAGACACACACAGGGATGTCAGATCACTGACATTCACGGAGATTACAGCTCACTGACACACAGAAAGGGATTATGGCTCACTGACACACACACTTAAGAATTACAGCTCACTGAACCACCCGCAGGAATTACAGCTCACTGATACCCAGAGGGATTACAGATCACTGATACACACACATGGGGATTACAGCTCCCTGATACATGCACAGAGGGATTACAGCTCACTGACACACACACAGGGATTACAACTCACTGATACACACACAGGGATTACAACTCTGATAATCACACAGGGATTACAGCTCACTGACACACACACATGCACACAGGGATTACAGCTCACTGGAACACACCCAGGGACTACAGCTCACCGCAACACACCCAGGGATTACAGCTCACTGATAAACACACACAGGGATTACAGGGGTTACAGCTCACTGATACACACACAGGGATACCAGCTCACTGATACACATACACACAGGGATTACAGCTCACTGATACACACACAGGGATTACATCTCACTGATAATCACACAGGGATTACAGCTCACTGATACACACAGGGATTACAGCTCTCTGATACACACACAGGAATTACAGCTCACTGATACATACACAGGGATTACAGCTCACTGACACACACACAGAGAGACCACCACACCGGGGCACTGTCACACTGAGACCACCACACCGGGACACTGTCACACTGAGACCACCACACCGGGGCACCGTCACACTGAGAGAAAACCACACCGGGACACCGCCACACTGAGAGACCACCACACCGGGGCACCGTCACACACAGACCACCACACCGGGGCAC
>NW_025198181.1:4672-5460 GCF_004010195.1 Chiloscyllium plagiosum
ACACACAAGGATTACAGCTCACTGATACACACACACAGGGATTACAGCTCACTGATACACACACAAGGATTACAGCTCACTGATACACACACAAGGATTACAGCTCACTGATACACACACACAGGGATTACAGCTCACTGACACACACACACACGGATTACAGCTCACTGATACACACACAGGGATTACAGCTCACTGATACACACACACAAGGATTACAGCTCACTGATACACACACAGGGATTAAGCGCACTGATTAACACACAGGGATTATAGCTCACTGATACACACACAGGGATTACAGCTCACTGACACACACACAGAGGATTATAGCTCACTGATACACACACAGGGATAACAACTCACTGACACACAAACATAGGGATTAAAGCTCACTGATACACACACACTCAGGGATTACAGCTCACTGATATGCACACACAGGGATTACAGCTCACTGATACACACACGGGGATGACAGCTCACAGACACACACACACGGATTACAGCTCACTGATTTACACACAGGGATTATAGCTCACTGATACACATACAGGGATTACAGCTCACTGACACACAGACACAGGGATTACAGCTCACGGATACAAACAGGGATAACAACTCACTGATACACACACAGGGATTAAAGCTCACTGATATACACACACACACAGGGATTACAGCTCACTGATATGCACACACACAGGGATTACAGCTCACTGACACACATACACACAGGGATTACAGCTCACTGATACACACACACACACACAGGGACAACAACTCAC
>NW_025198182.1:0-3562 GCF_004010195.1 Chiloscyllium plagiosum
AGACACAAAGAAAGATTGACAAAGTTGGGAGCTGAACTGAGAGAGGTTATTAGGGGAGGTTGGGCTTATTTCTGAACACTGAAAGTGGTGATCAGATTCAGGACTTTAAAATGATGATAAGGTTTGACAAGGTAAGCACAGAGAAAATGTGTCTATTCATGGGGAATCCAAAACGAGGGCCATGAATACAAGGTAGTCAATTTAAGGGTGGCACAGTGGCTCAGTGGTTAGCACTGCTGCCTCACAGCACCAGGGTCCCCAGTTCAACTCTAGCCTCGGGTGACTGTCTGTGTGGAGTTTGCACATTCTCCCCCGTGTCTCCATGGGTTTCCTCCCACAGTCCAAAGATGTGCAAGTCAGGTGAATTGGCCGTGCTAAATTGCCCGTAGTGTTAGGTGCATTAGTCAGAGGTAAATAGGTCTGGGGGGTTACTCTTCGGAGGGTCAGTGTGGACTGATTGGGCTGAAGGGCCTGTTTCTATACTGAAGGGAATCTAATCTAATTATGTATCCAATCGGGAATTCAGGAGAAATTCCTTTAGCCAGAGACCAGTGAGAATGTGGAACTTGATCCCACAGGGAGCAGTCAAGGGGATTGGTATCCATATATTTAGGGATAAATTCCTGAGTGCGAAATAAACAGAAGCATAGCACACAGGGTGATCTGATATAGGGGTTGGTCTGAGGCTTATATGGAGCATAAATACCAGCACAGAGCAATTTGGACAAAGGGTCTGTTTCTGGGCTCTAACTTCATGATGACTCCAAGCTGGGTGCTAGTCCTCATTTTCCAAATGCCTGAGACGGGCTTAGAGCTGAATCCCATGACCAGATTTTGACATTTACAATATGGGTTGAATTTCTGAGTTCAGTATGTGGACTTAGATGCCAATCACTGAGTCCCAACGTCATTCAGACCAACAGAATGGAATGAGCCGAGGGTGGTAGGGGAAGGTAGGGTGGGGGCTGACATGAAATGGCACTATTCCATCGAATTTCAACAAAACCCAACTGCTAGATGATCAAACAGTAACTGCAAGACTTCACCCTGCTCCCAAAATCAACTGTGATTCCAAACCTCATAGAGCTCTTACATTGGGAATGCTGGTGACAGATCCAAGGTCCGGAATGTCAATGGGAGACTGGGTGAAGGGAGCATGTCAGTCAGAAAGATTCCAAGATTGGGTTTGTTCAAGTGCTCAGGCAGAAGAAGGAAGTCAGTGTACACATAAAATAATCCACAACTTTGAACACTCTAATGAAGCTAAAGCCCATCTGAGACTCGAGTTGTGTTTTTTGAGACGTTTACTTTGGATGGGCCATCGCTCTCACACTCCCAGCTCTCCGGCATTTCACTCATATTCTACCTTATTGCTATTGCCATGGCAACTCCGCCATCCAAACCATTCTGTATACCATCCCCCCCTCTGTCCATTCTCACTGTGTTGGGAGCAAGACTGACTTATGTGCTAATTCTCCCTCAGAGTTCTGAAAGAAAGGGACCATTCCCATTCTCTCCCAGTGTCCCCTTCCCCCAGGCCTCCAGGAACTTTACAAACCGAAAGGCGAGTGTCACCCACCCACCTTCCGAGGTCCACCCTTTCCACCTCGGATAGGTGACCCTCTGGGTCAGTGACTGTCAACGCCAACATGATCAGGAGATTCACCCACACAGCCGCCCCATTCCCAATCCACGTTGGAAGCTCAGAGCTGGTCGACACTTGGACGCATGTGCAGGTATCTCCTGCTTTTCGAACGTTCGTTTTACGCCACTCCGTTTTTACAAAAGACTGACATTAGTACCTGTTTTCGCTAACTGAAAGAAAGCAAAAGAGGATTTTCGCTTTAATGAGAAAAGGCGAAACTTTTCCCCATGTAAATTAATGACTTCTTCGCTTTGCGCCATTTCGGCTAACAAAAGGTTTCACAGGAACGCTCTAGTTTCGGATAGCGGGAGGACACCTGTAGCTGGATGATCTGCAACGCACACCTTGCACTAAGGCAAGGTGAGGATTACGAGATTGAATACCGTCAGAGTGCCCGGGATCGGGGGTAAGGAAGACGGAGCTCAATGCTAAAGGATATGGGTTACACACTACCTTAATGCACCAACATCGAGGGCGGGTGGTCTGTTTGAAACAAAAGAAGACGACAGGAGCCAGCTCTGGATAAGGCAGCTCGTCACTCGGTTCCAAGGAGATCTCATCCTCCAGAATGTCCTCGCCCGACTGGGTGGTATTCTCCGTAATCCCTGTGTCCTCCGTGTCCGAATGCAATATCCCAGCAGTCGATGTCTGTGGCATCCTATTCCAAGCAAGAGACATGTCCTTGACCATACTGGTGAGCATGGGGGGATCCTGCAGGAGGGGAATAAAGATACAATTAAAGGTGAGGTTTGGTGTAAGGACAGAACTGTTACAACATGGTTTGCACAGAGGGTTGGTTCCAGGACCCCTCCCCATTGGACGCAATATCAGAGTCATCTCACTCAGATGATGAATTTGACTTGGCCCAAAGACTTTAATGTGAAACAAACCAGTGATATAGTGATGGCCAGATAAAACAGTTTGAAAACATACCCCAACAGATTCAAGAACAGCTTCTTCCTCACTGTTATCAGACTGATGAATGGACCTCTCATGCATTAGAGTTGGCCTTATATAATCCAAAAATTAGCAGATTAGATGAACTGGCCATGTTAAATTGCCTGTAGCGTCCAGGGATGTGCAGGCTAAATGGATTAACTTTGGGATTATGGTAATATGGGTCTAGGTAAGATGTGGTTCAGAGGGTCTTTGTGCACTTGATGGGCTGAATGGCCTGCTTCCACAATGTAGGGATTCTATCCTCTGAACCTTCTCTGCACTTCTCTGTAGCTGCAGCACTATATTCTGCATTCTGCTCTATTACCCTGATGTACTTATGTAGGTAAAAACAATGACTGCAGATGCTGGAAACCAGATTCTGGATCAGAATGGTGCTGGAAAAGCACAGCAGTTCAGGCAGCATCTGAGGAGCAGGAAAGTCGACGTAGGAATTGGGAATATGGGATGGCAATTTTGCAGGAGGTAGGGTAGGAAGAGGTGTAAAAGGAATTATTGTATCCGTTGTTTCCAATGCGGTCTCCTCTACATTGGGGAGACTGGATGCCTCTTTGCTGAGCACTTTAGGGAACATCTGTGGGACACCCGCACCAATCAACCACACCACCCTGTGGCCCAACATTTCAACTCTCCCTCCCACTCTACCGAGGACATGCAGGTGCTGGGCCTCCTTCACCAACGCTCCCTCATCACCCAACGCCTAGAGGAAGAACGCCTCATCTTCCGCCTCGGAACACTTCAACCCCAGGGCATCAATGTGGACTTCAACAGTTTCCTCATTTCCCCTTCCCCTACCTCACCCCAGTTCCAAACTTCCAGCTCAGCACTGTCCCCATGACTTGTTCCTACCGGCCTATCTTCCTTTCCACCTATCCACTCCACCCTCCTCTCTGACCTATCACCTTCATCCCCACCCCTGCTCACCTATTGTACTCTACGCTACTTTCTCCCCACCCCCAC
>NW_025198182.1:4618-5460 GCF_004010195.1 Chiloscyllium plagiosum
CAGACTGGGATCACGGATAGTTAGGTCAGGATCACGGTAAAGCAGACTGGGATCACATTTAATTAGGTCAGGATCACAGTGAACCAGACTGGGATCACGGATAGTTAGTCTCCTCCGACCTATCACCCTCACCTTGACCTCTTTCCACCTATCACATTTCCAACTCCCCTCCTCCAAGTCCCTCCTCCCTACCTTTTATCTTCTCCTGCTGAACACTCTCTGCTCATTCCTGAAGAAGGGCCTGTGCCCGAAACGTCGAATCTCCTGTTCCCTGGATGCTGCCTGACCTGCTGCGCTGTTCCAGCAATAAAGTTTCAACTTTGATCTCCAGCATCTGCAGACCTCACTTTCTCCTGGTCCATTATCATGCCATGGGACGTCATACTCTCGCCTGAGAGACAAGGTCAGTTTCTGTTCAATTTTGTGGAAAGGGGTGACCTCTGATAGCATAGCCCTGTGCTCTCTAATTTCCATCAGACTGCAGCATTCTATAGACCCCTCAAATTCTCATCCTTCTATACAACTCTCTGCCTGGACTCATCGCCCCGCCACACCCTCTAACCCCTCCGAGATCACTACACTCCACACGTTCTGCTCTCTTGTGCTTCCTCTCATGGCCTTGGGCTCCACCACGGGGAGATCTAATTAGACTTGATTCATTATTGTCACATATACCCAGGTACAGTGAAAAAAATTACTTTGAGTGCAGTACAGGCAGATCATACCATACAACGATCATAGGGTGATAGAACAGAATCATAGAGTCATAGAGATGTTCTGCACGGAAACAGACCCTTCAGTCCAACTCGTCTGTGCTGACCAGATATCCCAACCTAATCTAT
>NW_025198183.1:0-5461 GCF_004010195.1 Chiloscyllium plagiosum
CTGATCAATTTATCTAACTCACACTCTACAGCAGTATACTGATCTGTTAAAACCACCCGATTCAGATTTATAAAAAAAATGAATTTCAAAACTAGCGAGTTACGTCGATTTTCCTGTGACTCTTCCTCTGTAGGATTTCTTGAGTCTTTTCTTAGTCTTCTGCTGCACTGATTTCATAGAAACAGGTACCTTTCAGTGAGGGATTCTGCAGGCAGTCTGCATTTGTTAGAGCTCTTTGCTGCTCTGGCTAACTGTTCAAAATGCCCAACTTTCTACTCCAAAACATCGGATTGTCTCATTGGTTTGATATCATTAAAATTCAAATTCATTTGGATTTTGGTATCATGGGGCGTAAGTTAAACTGATTGGCTAAAGTCGACTTCGTTGTATACCATAGCACTCAGCTCAGCTCTTTATTTCAGCCAAATGTTACTTTTTAAAAAAATGTTTCAGCACACTCTGTGCTTGTTAAGCCCTTGCCAGATTTCACTCTCTTTAAATGGTACAGTGCACGCCTATGCATTCATAATAATCAATACATCGTATACTTAAAATTTATTCCGCAGTTTTAAACAGCCTGACAAGAGAAAATATGTATCCAGCTGATTTTTCCCAAACTCGGGAATCGTTCAAAAAAGCTTCTGATCCAATACTGAAACCGATAATGCTTCTTATCAAAAGGCCTTCTGGGAACGTGTGTACAGGGAGCAGGAGAATTGTGTTTCCAGCGCATCACTGATGGAGGGCTTATGCCTGAAACATTACCTTCCTGCTCCTCGGATGCTGCCTGACCTGCTCAGCATTTCCAATGCCACACTTTTCGCCTCTGACCTCCAGCATCTGCAGTCTCCCTGTCCAGATGCAGTAAAACATTCCCACAATTAAATCCGCTACCCTTTCCCAGAAACAACATCAATCCAAACCACTTGCGACAACTGCAGACTAACTTCATGGGGAAGGGGAAGCAGGAGGCCATTCAGCTGGACCAGTGAGAATGCTCATGGATGATCCCAGTGTGTCTGACTATCCGTCTCCTGTCTGTTCCCAATAAACATTGACTCTCCTGTCCAGCAAAGATCAGTCAAGCTCAGCCTTGAATATCTTCAATAACCAAGTCTTCACTGCTCCATGAGGATGAGGACACCACAGACAGCACAAAACTAAAGGGAAAGGGACATCCTCATTCCATTGCAGGGCCCGCTAGTTTAAAACTATGTTAACCTAACATCAAATCGCCAGCTTTCTTGAAACATAAGGACAGAATAATTAGGAACAGACGTAATCCATTCAGCCCTCGAAACATGTCCAATATTACCACTGACTCTTTCCAATCAAATATGATGGTATACAATGGTACGGCTCATTCTCATTCTCCACTCCTGTCCCAGGAAGAAGAGCTTATGCCCGAAACGTCGATTCTCCTGTTCCCTGGATGCTGCCTGACCTGCTGCGCTTTTCCAGCAACACATTTTCAGCCAGGAAGAGAATACCAGATAGCATAACACAACACGAGCATTTAAAAAAAGGAGCAGAATTAGGCCATTCAGCTCATCGAGACTGAATGCCATTTAATAACGAATTTGAGGTTTCTCAACGTCATTCTCCTGATTTCTCCCTGCAACCTTTGATGTCCTTATTCATCAAAAACCTATCTCTGTCTTATGGACGCAAATGTCCATGTCTCTGTGGCTTTATGTGTGTGCGTGTGTTTGTTCATGTGTTTGCGTGTCTGTGTATTTGGGTGTATACATTTGTGTGAGGGAGTGGAGAGAATGTGGTAACACTTATCCTGGCAGGACGGGGATACAGAATGTCCTTATTGCTGGACATTCCTTCAGATCATCTCAGCATCGAGGTGCGCCTCCCTGAACATCTTGTCCAATTCTGTCACACACACCCTGTCCCTCAGATCCCATAGAATCAGTTTGGGAGGATCTTAGCAAGGAGAAACAAACATTGGTGTGTTATGTCGTGCAAAACTATCGTGCAAATTTTGTGTATCTTATGATCTGGAAATTTGATATTGTGGGTGCCGCAGTAACTCTGAATTATCTCAAGTTGCATCTAAATTGCGTTAACTAAGTGACTGCTCATGCTGTGCAAAATAAATTCCAGAAGTGTATCAAGTAGATTGAAGAATATGTTGTGATCCAAACTAGAGACCAGGTTAGTTTGGATTTGGTGCTGTCTGGTCAGAAGGAATAATTGATAACCTTGTTCCGAAGCAGCTTTGGAGGAATAGTGACATTAATATGTTGCATTTTACACGGTGTCTGAATACAATATAGAATGTTTGAACATTCTGGTCAAACATCATGGAAACCTGGCGGATGGAGAGTCAAGTTTGCTCCACTGAATTGGGGAAGTACAATATAACATTCAGTGGGAAACAAGCAATGGTTATAAGAATCATAGAGTCTTAAAGCAGAGAGACAGACCCGCTAGTCCAAACTGGTCCATTTCGACCAAAATGTCCATTCACATGAACCTCATTTCCCTGCCATTGCCCGTATCCTTCTAATCTGTTCCTATCCATGGATTTGTCCAAATGCCTTGTTGATGTACCCGCCTCAACAATTTCTGCTGGCTGCTCATTCCATATATGTACAAACCTCTGTGTAAAAAAAGTTGCCCCTCGGTTTCCCTTTTACTCTATCCCTTCTAATTTTAAACTGATGCCCTCTCGTCCTTGATGCCCAACCCTGGGTAAAAAAAAAGATTGCATATGCACTTTTCCGTGCCTCTCATGATCTTATATATTTCCATAGGATTTCCCCTCAGTCTCTTACAGTGCAAAAAAAAAATGATCAAGCCTGTCCAAACTCTCCCTATAAATCAGGCCATTGAGTACTGGCAATTTCTTCTGCATTATTTCCAATTCAATCACATTCTTCGTGGAGCAAATTTAACAAAACGAACACAGTAACCCAAGTGTAGCCTCACCAGCGTCCTGTATAACTGCACATAACTCACCAAATTCGATGTTCAATTCCCTGACTGATGAAGGCCAGCGTGCCAAAAACCTTGTTCATTGCCGTCTACCTGTGATTCTATTTTGAGAGAACCGTACACCTGAATTCCAAGGACCCTCTGGTCAACTACACTCCTTAAGTCCCTACATTCACCATGAAACCATGAAACTCCTACCTTGATTAGATTTTTGAAAATGCAACTCCATTTGCCATTTCTCTGTCCACTTCACCAGCTGATCGAGGTCCTGCTGCAATTTCTGATAACTTTCCTCACTCTCCACTATACCGACTATTTTAGTGTCATCAGAAAAATTGCTAATCAGGCCTTGTACATATTTCCCAACACAGACACATGTTTGACAACAAACTGAAAAGTAAAATCTCTGCAATGTTGTTTTGAAGTAACTTTATCCAAATATTATTCGAACTCATGACAAAAGGAGAAAAAAATGAGTGTTTGGCACAAATGTTATTCCACTCATAGAGTCATGCAGCACAGAGACAGACTCTTTGGCCCAAACTGATCCATGCTGACCCAAATATCCCTCCATAGTAACCCCATTTCCCTGCACTTGTTCCATCCTTATAAACCTTCCCTATCCATGTATTTGTCCAAATCCCTTTTAAATATTTTAATGTAAATGCCTTAACCCACTTCCACTAGTAGCTCATTCCACAAGTGTACCACCCTCTGTTGTTTTCTCCTTTTATTTTTTTCCCTTTTATTGTTTCCCCTGTAACCTTAAACTGATGCCCTCAAGTCCTCGATTCTCCATCTCCGGGAAAAATGACTACAACCAGTCACTGTATCCATGCCTCTCATGATCTTGTAAATTTTTTTAAGAACCCCCAACAACCCCCCCCCCCCCCCCAACTCCTTCATTCTCCTCTGCTCCAAAGAAAAATGTCCTAGCTTGACCAACCTCTCCCTGTAATGTAGACCATTGGATCCTGGCATCATGCTTATAAATTTCTTCAACAATCTTTGCAGTTTAATAACATCCTTCCTTTACCTATGTGACTAAAACTGAATACAACACTACAAGTGTGGCCTCACCAACGTCCTGTATAACTGCAATATAACTTCCCAAATTCTATACTCCATGCCCTGGCCAATGAATGCCAGTGTGCCAAAAGCCTTCTTCACTGCCCTGTATACCTGTGACTCCATTTTCGGAGAATCATTCACCTGAATTCCAAGGTCTACCTGTTCCACTACACCATTGAAGGTCCTGCCATTCACCATAAAATTCCTACCTTAATTTAACTTTCCAAAATGTAAAATTCACTCTTACCTATATTAAACTCCGTTTCTATTTTTTGGCCCGACCTGCTGAAATTTCGGAAATCTTCCCTCACTCTCCACAATACCACCTATTTTAGTGTCATCAGCAAACGATCTCATCATGCTGTGTATATTCCTAACAATACTAGTGATATAGATAACAAACAGCAATGGTCCCAGCACAACCCCTGAGGTACTCCACTATTCACAGGCCTTCAGTCTGACAAGCATCCTTCCACTATTTTCTTCTGCTTCTTACCATCAAGCTAAGTGTGTATCCAATTTGCTAGCTCCCCTTGAATTCCATGCGATCGGACCTTCAAAGCAGCCTATCACGGGAACCTTATCAAAGTCCTTACTGAAATCATTATAAACTACGTCGATCACCCTTTCCTTATCAACCTTCCTGGTCACTTCATCGAAGAACTCAAACACATTTGTGAGACATGATCTCCCGCTCACAAAACAATGCAATCGTTCCAGTTTAATAACAACCATTAATACTTGTTATTAAAATAAATAATAATGATTCCTAATCAAATCCTGTCTTTCAAATTGCATATATACCCTCAGAATTATCTCAAGTAACCTACCTACCACAGATGTTATGCTTACTGGTCTATAGTTCCCAGGTTTTTCATTGCTTCTCTCCTTGAATTAGGGAACAACCCTCCAGTCTTATGGGACCCCACCTGTAGCTAACGATGATGCAAAAATATCGACCAGGCTCCCCGTAGTTTCTTCTCTCGCCTCCTGCTACGTTCAGAACTAGGTGATTTATCAACTTTCATGCATTCTAATATATCTAATACCTCCTCAACTGTGATATCTCCAAGATATCACCACGAACGTCCCTAAGCTCCCAAATCGTCATGTCCTTCTCCACAATAAACACAGAGGAGAAGTGTTAATTGAGAACTTTGCCTATCATCTGTGATTCTACATGTCCAATTTGGTCCTTGAGCGGTCATATTCTCACGGTAGTCATTCTCCTCGCTTTAATATACTTAACCTCTTTGGATTCACCCTAATCTTCTCAGCCAAAGCTATCTCTTACCCCTTTTTTGCCCTCCTGATTTCCTTGCTCAGTAAACTTCTATGTCCAGGGATTCCTTTGATCCCAGTTGCCTGTACCTGAGCCACGCCTCCGTTTTCCTGGTCAAAGCCTCAGTAGCTCTTGTCATCCCGGGGTTACTCTTCCTGC
>NW_025198184.1:0-2538 GCF_004010195.1 Chiloscyllium plagiosum
GTCATACATTGTGTGAAAAATTACGTTGCCTGACGACAGCCATACTGTGTGTGAATAATCCTGTGCCTATAGAATAGTCAATAATGTATGGGAATAATTCTGTGGCCTGTGAATTGTCAATACTGTGTGGGAATAATGCTTTGGACAGTGAATGATCATTACCATGTATGCATAATGCTCTGGCCTGTGAATCGCCAATACTGTGTGTGAACAATCCTGTAATTTGAAAATTGTTACTACTGTGAGTGAATATTCCTGTAGCCTGATGATGGTCAATACAGTGTGAAAATAATCATGTGCCCTGAGGATAGTCAATAGCGTGTGTGACTACTCCTGTGGCCTGAGAATTGGCAATACTGTGTGTGAACAATCCTGTGGCCTGAGGATGGTCAATACTGTGTGAGAATAATCCTGTGGTCTGAGGACGGTCAATACTGAGTATGAACAATCCTGTGGCTTGAGGATGGTCAATATTTGGTGCGAATATTTCTGTGACCTGTAAATGGTCAAGACAGTGTGTTCATTAATCCTGTGGCTGTTTGCTGGTCAATACTGTGTGGGAATAATCCTGTTGCCTGAGAATGGTCAATACAGTGTGTGAATACTCAAGTGGTCTCAGGATGTTCAATCCTGTGTGTGAACATTCCTGTGGCTTGAAGATAGTCAATATTGTGTGGAAGTAATTCTGTGACCATATAAATGGTTAAGACAGTGTGTTCATTAATCCTGTGGCCGTGTTCCAATCAATACTGTGTGTGAATAATGCTGTGGGCTGGGAATATTGAATATTGTGTGTGAATACCAGTGTGTCCTGAGGATGGTCAGTACTGTGTGTGAATAATCCAGTGGCCTGAGGACGTTCAATGCAGTGTGCGAATAATCCTGAGGTCTGAGGATTGTGAATACAGTGTGTGAGTAATCCTGTGGCCTGTGAATTGTGAATACTGTGTGTGAGTAATCCTGCGGTCTGTATACTGTCAATACTATGTGTAAATCATCCAGTGGCCTGAGGATGTTCAATACAGTGTGTGAATAATCCTGTGGCCTGAGGATTGTCATTATTGTGTGTGAAAAATCCATGGCCTGAGGATGGTCAATACTGTGTGTGTGAACAATCCCGTGGCTTGAGGATGGTCAATACTGTGCGGGAATAATCCTGTGACCTGTAAATGGTCAAAACAGAGTGTTCATTAATCCTGTGGCCATGTGCTAGTCAATGCTGTGTGTGAATAATCCTGTGCCCTGTGAATGGTCAATACTGTGTGGGAATAATCCTGTGACGTGTAAATGACCAAGACAGTGTGTTCATTAATACTGTGGCCGTATGGTGGTCAATAACGTGTGCGAATAATCCTGTGAACTGAGAATGTTCAATACAGTTTGTGAATAATCTAGAGGCCTGAGGATTGTCAATACTTTGTGTGAATAATCCTGTTGCCTGAGGACGGTCCATACTGTGTGAATAATCCTGTGGCTTCAGAATGGTCCATAAGGTATGGGAATAATCCTGTTGGCCTGAAAATGGTCAATGCTGTGAGTTAATAATCATGTGGCCTGAGAGTAGTCAATAAAGTGTGGGAATAATCCAGTGGCCTAAGAATAGTCAATACTGTGTGTGAATAAGGCTATGGCGTGTGGATGGTCAATACTGTGTGTTAATAATCTGTAGCTTGTGCATGGTCAATACTGTTGTGAATAATCTTGTGGCCGGAGGCTGGTTAATACAGTGTGTGAATAATCTTGTGGTCTGATGATGGTCAATACTGAATAATCCTGTGCCCTGAGGATGTTCAATATTGTGTGTGAATAAACCTGTGGCCTGTGACGGTCAATGCTGTGTGTGAAATATCCTTGGACAGTGAATGGTCAATACTGTGTGTGAATAATCCTTAGGTCTGTGAATGGTCAATACTGTGTGTGAGCAATCCTGTGGCCTGAGAATGGTCAAAACTATGTGCGATTAATCCTGTTGACTCGGGTTATTCAATGCTCTGTGTGAATAATCCTGTGGTCTGTTAACAGTCTATGCTGTGTGTGAATAATGCTGTGGACTGTGAATGGTGAATACTGTGTGCGAATAATCCTGCGGCACGAGGCTGGTCAATATTATTTGTAAACAATCCTGTGGCCTGAGGATGGCCAACAATCTGTGGGAATTATCCCGTGGACTGAGGACGGTCAGTTCTGTATGGGAATAATCCTTTAGTCTGAGCAAGGTCAAAACTGTGTGAGAATCATCCTGTGCACGATGAATGCTGAATACTGTGTGTGAATAACCCTTGGATGGTCATTACTGTGTGTGAACAATCCTGTGACCTGAGGGTAGTGAGTACTGTCTGTGAATAATCCTGCAGCCTGAGGATGATGAATACACTGTGTGAACAATCCTGTGGCCTGAGAATGGTCAAAACTGTGTATGAATGAAACTGAGACCTGTAAATGGTCAAGACAGTGTGTTCATTAATCCTGTGGCCTAATGGTGGTCAATACTGTGTTTGAATATTCCTGTGACCTGAGAATGTTTAATTTTTTTTTGAG
>NW_025198184.1:4305-5461 GCF_004010195.1 Chiloscyllium plagiosum
TGCGTGTGAATAATCCTGTTGCCTGAGTTGATGAATACTCTGTGAACTACTCCTGTGGCCTGAGGTTGGTCAATACTGTGTGTGAATAATCCTTTGGACAGTGAATGGTCAGTTCCACGTGTGAATAATCCTGTGGCTTGAGGATGATCAACTCTGTGTGATTAATCCTGTTGCCTGAGGTTGTTCAATCCTGTGTGAGAATAATCTTGTTACCTGTGAATGGTCAATACTGCGAATGAATAATCCTGTGGTCTACGGATGGTCAATACTGTGTGAGAGTAATCCTGTGGACTGAGGATGGTCAACATGATGTGCAATTCAAAGTTTGTGCCAAGATTTGTAGCTCGGGTGCACGTTGTTGTGGTTCTGTTCGCCGAGCTGGAAGTTTTTGTTGCAACAAAAACTTCCAGCTCGGCGAACAGAACCACAACAATGATGTGTAATTATTCTTTTGTACTGTGAATGGTCAACACGATGTGTGAATAATTCTGAGACCTGAGGATGTAGAATACTGTGTGCGAATAATCCTGCAGCCTGAGAATTAAGGATACTTGTGTGAATAACTCTTGGCCTGAGGATGATCAATACTGTGTGTGAAAAATCCTGTGGACTGAGGATGGTCATTTCTGTTTGTTAATAATACTATGGCCTGAGGATGGTCAATACTGTGTATGAATAATCCTGTGGCCTGAGGATCAATACAGTGTGTGAAATATCCTGTAGCCTAAGGATAGTGAGTACTGTTTGTGAATAATCCTGTGACCTGTAAGTGGTCAAAACAGTGTGTTCATTAATCCTGTGGCCAGAGTGATCAATACTATGGGTGATTAATCCTGTGTCCTAAGAATGTTGAATATTGTTTGTGAACATTCCTGTGGCCGGAGGTTGGACAATACTGTGTGTGACTGATCCTCTGGCATGTGAATCATTAGGACTGTGTGTGAATAACCCTTGGCCTGAGGATGATCAAAACTGTGTGTGAGTAATCCTGTAGCCTATGGATGATCAATACGATGTGTGATTAATCCTGTTGCCTGAGGTTGTCCAATCCTGCGTGAGAATAATCCTGTTATCTGTGAATGGTCAATGCTTGTGTGAATAATCCTGTGGGCTGTGAATGGTTAATACTGTGAGTGAATAATCCTGTGGTCTTCAG
>NW_025198185.1:0-1430 GCF_004010195.1 Chiloscyllium plagiosum
TCCAATCCTATAACCTTCCCTATCTCAGTAACCTCGACCAGCCCCGACACCCCTCTCGATCTCTGTAAGCTCCTCCAGCCCCTATATCCCTCCCCATCCCTGTAAGATCCTCCATCCCCTACACCACACACTATGTCTTTAACCTTTTGGTGCGTATTTGGGAAGGGAGTAACTTCGACAAAGATTGCTCACCAGTGACAAACACATTGATTTTTTTTGGTGCATTCAGAGGTGTGGGATATAACCGGTCCCTGAGAGGAAGGGCCCATTGCAGAGAGCACATTTCACACTGAATCTGGGCTGGATCGGAATTTCTGTAAATCAATGAATTTTTCAATTCAATCCAGATCCGTTTACTGAAACATGATATTGTAAAACTGAGAGTAACCAGCCATACGTGAGTTAATGATGAGAAACCAGACAGAATTCATTTAGAATGTGACAGTAACTGTGCATCTCGCAGGTATTATCAGGAATATTACAGAGTATCTCACTTTGTTATCTCCGTAACCATTTTCTGTCATTCTGATTGTTTTCTGAAGATAGTACTGAGGATCTTGTCATTCACACTCCCATTTTTGCTTCTTCTCTTCTCACATTTCCCTCCACGCCAGTCTTTGCACATTTTTGGTCAATATTGTCATACTGTCATCTCCGTCTCTCTGCCCTCTGCCCCATCACAGACTTTTCCTTCTGTTCTTTATTCCACATTCCACTTGAGATACAAGGAGCAATGCAGGCAGTTCCTTCTCACACACAGTCGGTACATTATCACTCACTGAAATGCTGAGACACAGAAGGGTCATCAATCCTCAGACAGAGAGGCTGAGACAGAGAGAGTATTCGGCCCCACCCCGTTCCCACGTTCCACTGTGATTATTTTAACACAAAAACCGGCCTGTAAAGCAATCGATTATAAGATTGAAATGTACTGTGTCAATCTCTCAATAATAACCCATAGGAACCAACCGAATAGTACGTTATGGAAAGTCGTGTACTCCAGATGCTGTGAACACCAAACAAAACAAAATTGCTGGAAAAATTCTGTCATTTTCTCTGATGTTTGATCATCGAAATGAATTGTTCATTATTTTTTCTCTCCACAGGTGCTAGCGACCAGCTGAATATTTCTGGCACGTTTTTTTTACATCCTGTCCATTTTCCCCATGTTCAAAAGGCAAGTCAGTTATTTAATTAAAACAGGCATTCGCGTAAAGTTCAAGGTATTTGTAATTGCTATACGACTTATAAAACTATTAGTGCACTGCAATATTAAAGATCCAATTGCAGACACTATTATGGAGATAAACTTTAAATATATTAACATAATCCATCAGGCATGCAATGAATAACAGAGATCTGAGTGCAAAGTGAACCTCAATATCGCGTATAATAGCAAAGACTGGGAAATAAATTCGACACATCACACC
>NW_025198185.1:1527-3481 GCF_004010195.1 Chiloscyllium plagiosum
CTAAAGTTGAAATCGTATTCTGTTACAACCCCATATTTCTGAATGCTCTCTGTGATTTACCTGTGTATTTGCTATTCAATTTCCCGCTGTCTATTGGGGTGCGGTTTGCGGGGGGCTCTATAGTTCAATGCAGCAGGAAGTGCTTCCACTTTTCAAGAATTCTGCAATAGTAGACCAGTGGGTTTCCATCAGTATTAGAGAAACTGGGGGAGAACACTCTATAGGAGAGAATTCATCTCCGCTTACAAAGACAAGGTGTTGATCATGGATAGTCAGAATGGCTTTGTCAGAGGGATGTCCTGCCTCACAAATCTGGTAGAGTCTTCGTTGAGGTGACCAGGGTAGATGAGGTTGGGCATTTGATTTAACTGACATGCATTTCTACAAAGCCTTTGACAAGGTCACACATTGAAGGTTAATAACGAAAGTAAATACGCCTGGCGTCTACAGTATCTTGACAAATTAACTCCAAAATTGGCTCAGTCAGAGGAGGCAGGAGGTGTTAATTGGAGGCTGTCCGTATAATTGGAGGCTGGTGTCCAGTAGTGTACCTCAGGGATCAGTGCTCGGTCCTTTATTGTTTGTGATATTCATAAATGATATCGATGAGTGTATGTGTTTGGAGTGAGATGGGAAGGACGTGGTGCAGGTGGAGGGGTCAGATTGGGGACAATAAGTACATCTGCACGTGCATTGACCAGGTGACTGACAGTGAGGAGGAACATTTCAGGTTAGTTAGAAACATGATAATTGCTCAGATGAGTAGATCAGTGGCAGATCAAATTTAATTCTGAAGAAAGTGAGGTGGTGTACTTTCACAGAAGTTACAAAATAAGACTGTACTCAATGAATGGTAGGCCACTAGGAAGCCTCAAGGAAAAGAAAGATACTGAGGTGACTGTTAAAAGATTCTTGAAGGCGGAAGGACAGGTTAATAGGATAGTTAACAAGGCATAAAAATATGCTTTTTGTCAGTCATGCCATAGATTATAAAAGCAGGGACACCCTGTTGGCATTGTGCAGGACTTTGGTTGGACCACAGTTGCAATTGTGTGAAGTTCTGGCCACGGTTTCGCAGGAAGAATGTGATTGCGCTGGAGAGATTCCAGAGAGATTCACCAGAATGCTGCTTGGTGTGGAGTCATTACGCTGTGAACTGGGGAGGCTGAATAAATTTGAGCCGCTTTGTGTACAACAAACATCAGGGTATGTCAGAATATTATAGGCATGGACAGGGTGAAGAGAAAGCAGTCGTTTCCCTTAGTCTGAGGAAAAATTGCAAGGTGGCATAATTTTAATGTGAAAGGCAGCAGGCTGAAGGGAGGGGAAAACCTCATCAGATGATGGTAGTGGTCTGCAATGCACTGCCTCGGAGTGTAGTTGAGATGGGAAACCTCACAAATTCTTAAAAAATTACTTGGATGAGCACTTGAAATATCATTACATTCGAGAAGATGGGCAGCACAGTGGCACAGTAGTTAGCACTGCTGCCTCACAGTGCCAGAGACCCGGGTTCAATTCACACCTCGGGCAACTGTCTGCATGGAGTTTGCATATTCTCTGTTTGGGTTTGATCCGGGTGGTCTGGTTTCCTCCCACAGTCCAAAGATGTGCAGGTTAGGTGAATTGCCCATGCTAAATTGCCTCTAGTGTTAGGGGAATGGGTCTGGGTGGTTTGCTTTTTGGGGGGTCGGTGTGGACTTATTGGACTGAAGGGCCTGTTTCCACACTGTAAGTAATCTAATCTAAAATGGGTGTCAGGGAATCCAGATCTAGGGGGCGTAGGATTAGGGTGAGAAGGGAAAGATAAAGAAGAGACCTAAAGGGCAACTTTTTCACGCAGAGGGTGGTATGGGTATGGAATGAGCTGCCAGAGGAAATGGTGGACGCTAGTACAATTGCAACATTTAAGAGGCATTTGGATGGGTATATGAATAGGAAGGGTTTGGAGGGA
>NW_025198185.1:4500-5463 GCF_004010195.1 Chiloscyllium plagiosum
AGGTGTTTTCCGGGTGGATCTTGCACAAGCAGCTTGCTCCAAATGGGAGCCCAGATACAACGTGGTCAGTGGGTGAGTTGAGAAGTGGAGTGATCAATGAAGGTGGAATATCCTGTGTGCATTCGTCAGTCAGTGGATATGTGGGGGGATGTGAGGACAGATTGCTGGGAGGGGTGTCGTGCACAGGGTTCCAATTATGATGTGTATGGTTGAATTAATTGATTGTCAAAATGCATGTGAGTTGTATCATTTGTAAAAAGATGCACAGGTACTGTGGTGAACAGTTCAGTCGGATAAACTCTGTGATCTGGAAAGTTGAGTCAGCAACTCTCGGACAGATAACCAAACACTTTGGAACAGCAGGATGTTTCCCATGTTGCCCTTCATTGCTAGTATCCTTTGATGTTCCCCAATAGTCGATATGAAGTTCCTCTCTTGTGCTTTTGTTTGGGATTGTGGTTTTGGCTTTGGCTCTCCGTTTGCAAACGGAATTATTAGTCTCGGATGCCAAGCTAAGATACTATTGTGGTGATCCCCATGGAGAGTGCTGGGTAATCTACGGGGTGTTTAGCCCAGGATAGCTCTGAATCTGGTGGGGGATCTCTTTTCACAAGGAGAGTGTCTGGGAGAGAAGCTTGGCCGCCTGAGCCTGAACTTCAGGCAGGAAGCGTTCCTTAATCCCAAACACAATACGTGATAGCCAAACTGGAAAGTTGCAATGACCAATGTTGCATGGATTCAATTTTATTTGTATGGGGCTTGCATTGGACACTCTTGGATAAATGTTGAAGTTCTTCTGATTGTTGTGGGTACCCAACTTGGGAAATGGGGATTTGGGTTCATGGCTGAATACTCTCATGTTTCAAATTCTCAGGATGTACAATCATGTACAGAAGGGAAGTGCGAAATGTTTGATCATTTGTTGATTCCAACTGTGGAGTAATTCAATGCCTGTCATTCATA
>NW_025198186.1:0-5463 GCF_004010195.1 Chiloscyllium plagiosum
CAAGTGCGGCCAAATTAGAAGACTTCTAGAACTACAACTTGACCTCTTGCCTCCGAAACTGAATCCCTCTACCAATAAAACCTCACACACCGTGCTCCTTTGAAACAAAATTCTCAACATCGTGAAAACATTCAGTAGCACTTCCTACAAATGAACCTCAATTCCATCTACTCGAATAGGTTGTATCACAATATTCTTATCGACAACATTGTCTTTGTCATGTGTAACACTGAAGGAACATTTTCCTTCAACGCCTCCCCTATCCTCGGACTCGACGTATAAATTCCTACTGCTGTCCATAACTGGCCCTCATCTTACCTTCGTCACTCTTTTATTCATGACATACTAATCGAAAGCTTGAGGTTTTTCATTGATTCTACTCCGCAAGACATCTCACGTCCCCTCCTGGCTCTCCTTAACGATCTTTTTTGGCCCAATCTGGCCAACTTTTAACTCTCAAGCACTCTTACTGTGCCTTCAAGTCTCATCCTTACAGAAGACTCGTTCTTCCTCTCGACGAGAGATTCAACTTCTTTGGTAAATCAAAGCTCGCTTTCTCGACCACTACCTCACTGACTGTTGCATACATAGTTATCAAGGACAGACAGTAGCTATTCCTTGAACAAGCTCCAAAGTTGTATTGTGACCAACCCCTGCAGTTTCATTCCCCAAACTCTGCATCCTATATCTTGCCTGATCGCATTGTAATTGCCTTTCCTCCAGCTATAACTCTTGCAACGCGGTATATACCTATCCTTATCCATCTCTAAACTAAATATAAACGAATTGTGTTCACGATCATCAAAGAGCTCACTTACCTCCAAATCGAACACCAGGCCGGATTCATTACAAAGTACCAAAACCAATTTGACATCGCTTCTTTTGGCCTATGTACAAACTGTGTCACGTAACCCCCTGCACACATGGCAAAAACTGACCCATCTAAGTTACTCGAGCAATAGCGTTTCCAGCCAATATTAGGAAAGTTAAAGTTCTGCATAACAACTGCCCTGTTATTTTCGCTCCTCTCCAGAATCGTCTTTGAAATCCTTTCCTCGACATCTTCGGATCTTTTTGGTGTCGCATCGAAAACTCACCATCAAGTGACCTCTCTTTTCCTGATTCTGATCTTAGACAATATCGGCTCAGTAGACGAGTCCTCAGCAAACGCTTTTCTGACACCGTAATACTGTGCTTGACTAACAATGCCACATCTCTTCTACTATTACCATCTTCCCTGTTCTTACTGAAATCTCTAAATCCTGGAACCTACAATAACCATTCCTGCTTGTGCACTCTTGCGACCTTGAAACCTTATTTATGACCGCACTAATCACAACCTCCTGTAAACTCACGCTACAATACACGTTCCCTCTGAATTCATTTAAAACCTCCCGAAGGGCATTAGCAAATTCCCCCTTCCCCTCCCAGAATATTGGGTCTGCTAGGGTTCAGGTGAAGACCGTCCTTTGTGTTGAGGTCCCATCTACGCTAGAATGACCACCAATTATGCAAGTACCAGAATCCCTCCCTCCTGCAAAATCACTGTAGCAACCTGTTCAACTCCTCTCTCCCTATTCCTCGCTTCACTAGCACATAGCATGGGCAAGAAATCATAGATAACAACTTTGTGTGTTCTGGCTCTAAGTTTCCACCTTAGCTCCCGGAATCTTTGCCTCCGTTTTTTACTATATATGTCAGAGGTACGTATGTGGACCAAAACCTGGGGCAGCTCCCCTATCCCGAAAACGATCCAAGACATCAGGAATGCTGGCACCCGGGGAGGCAACACACCAGCACGAGTCTGTCTCATTCCCACAGAATCTCATATCTGTCCCCCCAGCTATCGAGTCCCCAATGACGAACGCTCCACTACTCCTCTCTCCCCTTCGAGTCTGAGCAACAGCGACAATCTCTGTTCCAGACACCTATACCCCGTGGCGTACCACTGCTAAATCATCTCCCCCAACAGTATCCAAAAAAGTTGTATTGTTATTGAAGGAGACAATCACATTGGATCCCTGTACTGCCTCTCGGTCCCCCTTTCCTCCGACGTCTGTAACCCATCTACCTTTCCCCTGTACCTCACGTGTTACTGTCTCCCTGTAACTACTCTCAATTGCGCCCTCAGACTCCCGAATGATCCGAACTCCAGCTCCAGTTCCCTAACCCTCTTTCCGATTAGTTGGAGTTATCTACACTTCCTGCAGATGCAGACAGCAGAGATATTAATAGTGACACTTACCTCCCTCATTTTACAGGAGCAACATTCAAGTCACCACAATGCATCCCCATTGATCTGTTTTCCCAGACACACTACACACATATAAAACAGATGCAAAACAATGTTGAATAAAGTAACATTTATTCGAGAAGTCCAAATTATGAAAGAACAGCTACAATATTGCCCAGGTGAATATCCATCTGTGGATTGAGAAACAGAGGTGATGCTTGAGCGCGATACATTTTGTCGTATCAATGATGCTGAGCTGGGTTAAATTATAGGAAAGGCTATTTATCTCCTTTCATAGTGTTGCATTTGCTGCAAGCTCGCACAGGTTATTAAACCAATGCGAAAGGAATTGGATTTATTTTTTGGACTGTTTAAAAGTTCTTGGAAAAACTGATATCGAAATGATAAAGTTATTTAAAGTACTGCTATGAAGAGCAGAGGCTTTAAGCAGCAGTAATGTTCGAGTCTTTTCAAATGATTTCTTGGGCGCAGATCAGTGATGACTGCAGTGAAGTGTTTAGGCAACAGGTGACAATAATAATAGTGTATCACTTCGACAGATCAATTCCTACTCAGTGTGGTATAACTTCCCTTTAATGAGATGTTAGTGTCACCATAGTCTTTTGGAAAGGTGAGTGGGGAAATTGGGATGCTTCTGGAAACCTAAGACGGTGCGAGAATTCATCCCACTCTGTTGGTGTGACTTTGTATCATGATCAAGAAATGCAGCAGACTGAACTCACAGGTTTCCCTTCAACACAGAGCTAAATCAAACATCTCTGATTTTTTTTACAATTTATAATAATTCACGTGGAACAAGCTACTACACCTTTCAAAACCACCAACTCTTTTTATACATCGTCATTTTCAGTTGTAAGTGTTATGCAATTTCTTTCCAATTAATGCTATGCAATTCAAGAGAACACCCCTTACGCCTACCCATCCCGGCAGCCCAGACTACCTGTCCGTATTAAATACACTCCTTGTGTGTCTGCAGACGGTTGTTCAAATCAGCGACTGGAACGATGTTTTCTCTGAAAAAAAAAATCCCGAATTCAATAACTGTCAGAATGAAAACAAACTCCGTGCTCCAAACCTTCCTTTATCATTGACTGCTGTTCCTGAAGCTCTAAACACTAGATATCGACGCATTAATTGGGGGAATTTGCCTCCTATTCACTCTCACCAAATACGCACCATCTGGTAAACCTCCATGAGGACACAATTCAGTCTTTCCTGTTTTCAATCCACGTGATCTATTCGTTTTTTCCACAATTCCATTAAACATACCTTGTATTATATAAAGGCTTTATCTCCCAGTAAACCCGATTGGATTGCTTTACAATGTTTTCGTATTCAAGTAAACACTGCCCTTACCTTCCTAACGTCTTTATACTCCAGTAAGTGCCCTCCCTATCTTTTATCTTGTCTCCATATCTCAGCAAATCCCTCTTGAGAAAGGATGCTGGGTCCAATTCAACTCATGAAAACTCGCTGTCATGCTGTACAATTTCATTTCCAGTTTATATAAGGTGGGGACTCTTTTAGCCACTATTGAATCGTTTGGTGCGAATCCCTGACGGGGAAGTGACTGTTTATCATCATTTTCCGTCTCTCTCTTAACGTGTGCTAAAGTAATACAATAAGGGATCATGGAATGCTGACAGTGCGGAAACAAGTAATTTTCTGCAACAAGTCCACAAAGACCACCCGAAGGTTAATGCTCCAAGAGCCACTCTTCTATCCAATTATTCTGCATTTGTCCCTGAATACTGCCCTTACCAACAGTCTATCTAAGCTGTAATCAAACCGGGGTCTTTGGCACTGATTGGCAGCAGTACGCACTAGTAATCCACCGTACCACACTGCAGCAATATTGCAAGAGACATATAGAGGCGTGTGAGTGCCAATATTGAGACCAAGTCTAAGGTAGAGCAGCTTTTATTAACATAGGCTACTGGTTGTTCTCGTCTCCGTTTCAGTAAGATGATAGCAAACGATGATGAGCAGAATAGATGTTTTTGGCAAGTACCAATTTCCGAGGTTTCGGTGATGTTTCGCTCATGTATTCTTTGTTGACTCATTTTGGAGTTTGAAATTGTCTGCTATTGACAAAAGGTCATTTATATCTATCCAGAATAGACATGGTCTGAATACTACCTTCTGGAACTAGCACTGTGCACTCTCCTCGAGTATGGAAAACAATGCCCACTCAGACGATGCGACATCTCAGCTGCCATGGGACTTCCCATTCCATCGGATTCAATTCTTCACAGAATTACACACAGCAAATCTTGTCACTGAGAAATTCTTTATATGTGTTCAAATCATGTGAGCAGAGTGTTACAGTGGCACAAAATCCCAGAGGTCAGTCCATACTCTGTGAAATGTACTCTGCTGTTCATCATTTCGCTGACACCGGATGAACTATCTGCTGCTCTATAAAATTTACTCGTGTGTTTTAAGAAGCAAGACAAACTGCCTCAGCTGTTTGCTGTTATCAGTGAATTACCCAATCTCTCAAATGTTGTTACTGAACACGGGCCAAGTTGTCCCTTTTCCCCCGAACAGGCGTCAAGGTTATGGCCTGATACACTTTGAACTGTTCCCTGCCATTCTGGGATGATGTGAGTGGGAAAATGTATTCTCTCAGCTAGGAATAAAGTGAGGAAGTTTTTACAGATCGTCTGTTGTATGTCTGTGTAACAGGAATCCCTGCAGTAACACTCTATGCTGACTCAGACAGCAGCACAGCAGCACCCACCCTGCGGTAACGAGAAGGACACAGACACAGTTCTCGATTACAGGAAGAGATTCTCTCTTTCGGAGAGGCTCTGCATCTGTCTCTCTCTGTCCCAGAGGGAGTAATTTGGACGATTTACTGAACGGAATTTTAGTTCTAGTGTTTGCCACAATCTCCCTTTTGCTCACCCTTCCACATTTCCCCACCCTCTCACTCCCATCAGTACCCCAACCCCTGCACAAGCCTCTGCTTCACAGGGAGCGGAAAAGCACATTGACGCTTCTCTCCCCCACCCGTTCCTGCCAGTGGGCTTTCCATTGTAAAGGCTTTCCATTTTCCAGCTATCCCTTTACCTGTAAAATTCCCTCGCAAATCAACTTTTGAAAGTTCTTGCCTAATGCCTTCAAAATTGGCCTGTCTCTAATTTAGAACTTTAACTTTTTGATCCGGCCTGTCCTTGAACATTACTATTTTAAAACGAATAGAA
>NW_025198187.1:0-5464 GCF_004010195.1 Chiloscyllium plagiosum
TGCCATCCTAAAGAATTATCTCCAAATATCTTGAGCACAAACGTAGGTCGGATATTTCTACCTCCTTATATAAACTGGTGTCGATCCTTTACCCTGAAGCAATGTAAACGGTTGGACATTATTTGTACTCTTGTAACTGATTGAAAGGACTTCAAAACACTGTCTCCTTCTCATTGGAACAAGATTTGTTCCTCCAAAGTTTTATCATTTGTTCAATATATACATTAACAAAATTAATCAGTAATGATATCAGGAATAGAATATCCGAGATGATTTTGCAAACAACAACCAGGATCAGGACAAGACCAGTCTCCCTCCCAACCATTCAATGATTTCATGACTGATCCGATTGTCTACCGAGTGTAACATTGTCATCCACTCCTCGATAACCCTTGATTTTATTGCTATTCATGAATCTATCTGTATTTATTTCAAAAAATATTCAGTGGAAGGTAGTTAATACACTGTTTGTTCCTCAAATGAAAAGAAATGTAAGCAACTCGATATTATTTCGATGAAGACTTACACAAAGGCGAAGCACAATTGCTCTCCCAGGCTGACAGAGGGAATCCTGAGCAAAAGAATCATAAATAATGAAAAAATTGAGGTTAGACTATGTTAGAGTGAATCAGTAATTATCAGGTCGTGAGATATCAGTAAAAAGTTCGTTCACAAAAGGACAGCTTGCGTCTATATCAAGTTCTCCCATTGATTCTAAAAAAAAAACCCAATAAAAGCGTTGATACTAAGTACATCAAATAGCAATTATTTAATTTTCCCTCTTCCTATTATTCAAGACAGGTGTTTGAGGTCAAAACAAAATCATCACTGTTTCGGCATGAGGTACAATGAAATATTTTTGGGATTAATTTGATTTAATTCTCGGCAATTACTTCATGTTGTCTGCCACGTGTATAATTTTTACTTTCATTCTGTCGTCTTGACACGTGTATAATTTTCAAATTGAATCGTTGAAATAATAACTTCCTTTCCTTAAAAAGTAAATGTTGAAATGTTGCAAGAATAACAGCAGACTCAGGGCTCCATTCTCAATTGGTTATTTTGCTGATGATTATTCATTTTTTTGGAAAAATACTCAATAGATAATTCTAACCCTCGTCATCCTCTTGTTAGACATCAGCAACGACATCCACATCACTCGCCCCGATAGTCACCCTGAACGGCTTTGTGTAATTAGGTGTGGCTAACACTGGAGCAGTATCATGGTTCTCAATCTGTCAAATGCCTCAAAGCAGTTGGCCGTCCAGTGAAATTTTCTGCAGTTCTTCAATCAGTCAGTCAATGAAGAAAACACACTACCAATATTCGATGCGAATTTCCTCAAACAACACTTCATCTTAATAACCTTAGCACTGCATCTACTTTGATGGGTTGGGAAACTCCTGATTAACCTTTCTTTCCACATCACGCGAGGCCATTTGTTCATGTTCAAGGTTATGGTCCAGATATGTGGCTTGGACTTTCACAAACTCACTGTTAGCCAGGTTTCTAACCAGGTTTACCTCCAAATGTCGACAGAACAATTCCTATTGATGTTGCAAACGTTTCACCTGAAGTGGCTGAAAATCACCAGCACTTCCATGTATATCACACAATTGGATCATATATAAATGTCTTTATTGATAATTTTGGAAATGTGGTGGTGCATTTTTTAATGGAGAATTGCATGACTTGTGACATTCAGTGTCGGACATGCTTGAACTATCTTAGTTCAAAAGTAAATAATCGTTCCTGCCAGTATCACCTGAGTAAGGACAACTAAGAAATATAAATTGCTTATCCCACCTTCCAAAGGTAGAATGGCATCATCATCAGCTCAATTGTAGCTGCATTGACTTTGTGATATTCCACACATAATGATTGGATACCATTTGGTTTTGGACTATTATTCTGGGTGAGCTCCAGTAACTGGAACTCTCTTTGGAAATTTTGCCGTTGAGCATGCTTTTAAACTCGTTTAAAATCTGTGCCCATTTTGCAGTGTTAACCCTGGAAGGGTGTTGTTTATCTGAAGCAACACTTCGTCTGTCAGCATTATGTGTTATTAGATTAGTATTTCCAACCTTATTCCCACTTATCTCCCCATGAGATTGTATTAACTCTTTCAGGTCATTTTGATTTCTCTCTGGAAGATAAACTTAGTATTTTATCACAATTTTTGAAATCTTCTTTAATGCCCAATTTAAATTGAGGATTTTCAATTCCGAATCATCTGCACCTTATACCCTTTACTGTCTTCCAACAAGTAACACATTCCCGTTTTTGCTTTCCTTTCTATCAAAATACTTTAAAACATCTTTACATAGCATACTCTGTGGGAATTCATACTGTCCAGCACTATTATGAAGTAAATCACCTTACTCAATTTCCTTTTAATTTGATAAGGTCCACTTAAGCTTGCTTTTAAAAGTTCACCTATCACTGTAAGTAACACGAGCACTTTATCTCCAATAGCAAAATGGCGATATTTTTTCTAGACTTGGCTGCTTCCTGTTTCATCACCTGCTGTGTTGGTTTTAAATGCAGTCCATCCACTCACTGAATCAACCATCTTGCTGTGGATCTGGAGTCACATGTAGGCCGGATCAGGTAAGGGTAGGATTTTATTTCCCTTAAGAACATCCATGAATCAGATGAGATTTTACCTGACAATTGCCAATCGATTCATGCTCGTAATTAGTCTCTTCATTTCAGACAGTTTTCTAACTGAGTTTAAATTCCATTATCTGGTGTGCTAGGATTCAAACCCCGGATCCACGGAGCATTGTGTCGGTCTGTAGCTTACAAATCCAGCAACAACACCATGATGCCGTCGGCTGCACGTGAATATTGAAGTTGTCACGAGTAGGGCTTTTAAATGTGTGATGACATATTTACTATAAATATCACAACAACTCGACAGATAGTAACTGATTATTATAAAATATTCCTGCCTGGAAAGGATTTGGACAAAAATGTGGTGAAAAATCAGTATATTGTGCTAGGTATGATCTCGCTCATAAAACCACTGAAATTAAATGCTTGATGATGAATGAGTTAATTTAATTCACCTCTGCAACTTACTTCCTGTTTCTATTTTGGAACTCTGACTGTTATAGCGACACAGCTTCGCAGAGTCATACAGCACAAAAACAGTGCCTTCGATCCAAATCAGCTACGCTGGCAATACTCACAAACAAAACTAAACCGACTTGGATCCGCTTGGCCCATGTGTCTCTGAACCTGTCCTATTCATGAACCTGTCCAAACGTCTTTTGAATGCTTTAACTCTGCCTGTCTCTTCCATTTCGTCTGGCAGGCCAGTCCAAATGCGACCACTCTCTGTATCAAACGTTGTCCCACCTATCCCTCTTAAGCATTTCTCCTGTCACCTGAAATACATGCCCGCTGGTTGTGAACTCCGCCACCCTGGAAAGAGCACCATTGGTATTCAACGTATCCGTATATCTCAAAGTGTTAAAATCCTCTATGTTGTCACCACTCAATCGTCTCCCTGACATTGATAAAAATCAGAGGCTAACCAGCCTGTCGTAATTTAAAACGCTTCAGTCCAGGGAACATCCTGCTGAATATTTTCTGAAACGTTTCCAATTAAGTAATAACCTTCTAATAACAGAGCGACCACACGCACAATACACCAAACGTGGCATCACCAAGATCGTGTACAACCTCAAAATTAACTTCCACTCCTATACTCAATGTTATTAGCAGGGACGACAAACGTGATAATGCTGTTATTAACTACCCAGACTACCTGTGATGCAACTTTCATCGAACTATATGCAATAAACCCCAGAACCTTCCGTTTGACAAAACTCCCAGGTCCCTGTCATTATCTATAAATGCAGCCATTCTTCGTTTTACCAGAATGCAATGCCGGCTATGTTTCTAATTGAATTCCATCTTGTCAAAAAGTTTTCTAACGTCCATGTATATAACGTGTAGCATTCTGTCCTCGTCTATCTTTTGGCTTCCGTCCATTAACAACTAAATCAAGTTTGTGAGTCACGATTTCCGAGGTACAAAGCCATGCTGACCATTCCTAATATGTCCTTGCCCCCCCCCCCCCCACCCCCGCCAAATGCGTGTAAAATCTATCTCTCCACATCCTCCACTAACATAGCAGCCACTTTTGTCAGACTCTTCGTTCTATAGTTCCCAGGCTTCTCCTTTGACATTCTCTGAAATAAAGACACACTATTAGCCACCCTCCAGTCCTTTGTAAACTTAACCCGAGCTGCAGATGGTGTGGGCATTTCTGCCAGGGCCTGCACGATATCTTCCCTAGCTCGTATGATGAGTCTGTCACTTTAAAAAGGTAGTTTTGTCCTTTTTTTTGAAAGTTCATAAAGGCAGAGGTGCCGGTGAGTATCATTTAACAATTGAATAGGTGTGTCCAGGCCTTATGGTTAAGGCGTTTTCTAGTTTGTTTTTGCCGTAGCTGTCACAAGATGTGTGAGTACATGGGAGTTACAAGCTTCGTTGAAGGATTCGTCTGACTTTCTTCTGAAGTCTTTCTCTGGATATTGTTCCAACCTTCCTGCAAGAATTTGTTTATATTTACCCTTTTTACAAGAAGTGTGTTTATGGAATGCTACTGTTTTGGAACAGTTAGTTAGTCATTGTTACTTTGTTGGGTCGTTTAAATTTTGCAACAGTGCACTTATTCTAAATTCCTCTTTCTTTTTGTTCGTATTCTAACTATAGTGTTAAATGAATTCTGTTTTGTTTATTCCGGGTCGTATGAATAGTTGTGTACAGGTGAAACGTACAACTCACGTCTGTCTTTAAAATAAGGAAACGTTATTTTCGAGACAACCTTATATAAATATATTCCATCAGTCTGTCATGTTGGAGGCTTTGTCGGGATTAATTCTATAATTCAAAATTCAACTTTGGGTTTGTAGGACACAAAGATGGCAAGTGGGAGGTGTTGGTGTCTATTGTTCCGTGTGTTGAATTCAGTTGGTTTAGACAGTGCTTTCTGAAATACTGGCTCATTCAGTGAGTAAGAGTTTTCTGGGAGTGGAAGAAATGACTGTAGGGGTTTCACAAAAGTTGAGCAAGGGAAAGCTGTTGGAATTGGCAGACACCGTTGCATTTGCACTTGCCTTCGTCTGTGCAAGATAGAGAGGTAATTGTAGGAAAATTACGGGAAAATTGACAGCTCTGCCACAAGCCAGTTTGTCTTTGTGTGGTTTTGTTGGTTCTCTTTCACAGGTTACAGTCTCACGCCACGACTGCTGAGGTTCCGATGGGGTTGGTTAGTTTCAAACGCCAGCTGGAAGGACTGCCCCGAGACATATTCGCTTGGAATTGAGATCCAGGAATGTTTTGAATTTGATTTGCATTTTGGGAATTTAGGATGATTTCTTTTAAGGGTAAAGAACCATCAGTGATTATGAAATGAAATATTATCGCTCCCACTCCCCTGTTTTTCTTA
>NW_025198188.1:0-5464 GCF_004010195.1 Chiloscyllium plagiosum
CCCCCTGTCTCTGTGAGGGACAGAGCGTTTACGGTGAGCGCGGGGCCCCGCCCCTTGGGTAGCTTCCCGCGAAACTGACGTCACCTTGGTAACGGTTGCCCCGCGTGACGGCGGGAGGCGGCCTCCTATTGGCCGCGGCGCCGCCGCTGACCCTCTCGCGCCCTCCGGAAGTGTTTGCGCGGGGGCGCGGGGCCGGTGTCCGGACGCGTGTCGGAGCGGAGAGAGCAGCGGGGGCCATGTCCGACTTCAAGCTGGGGATTGTGCGGCTCGGCCGGGCGGCGGGCAAGGTGAGAGCTGTGGGGTGAGCGAGAGGGGAGCTGTCGGCGGTATCCCGCCCCCGAGCCGGCTCGCAGCTGCAGGGGAGGAGGGGCGTGGGGCGGGACGGGACCGAGACCGAACCGAGGCCTGGCCGCTCGCTGGGGCCATGTGGCCAGCGGCAGAGTAAGCAGCCAGGGCTGGGGCCTGTACTGTCTCCCCGAGTGAAAGGTGAGCTCGGGGCCCCGTGCCTCCCGGCATCACGCTCCACGTTGACCTGAAGCGGCTCCAGGGTGCGCGGTGTCTCCCTGCCGTTACCATGTGCTCCCATCTGCTACGGCCCTGCCTCAGCCTGACATCGAAACTTGGCGAGACATCTGTGGCTTGCCCGGTGCCCGCGCTGCTGGGTGGCGGAGAGCCCAACTCCCTGCTTTACACTTGGCTCAGTGGGGAATGGCCTGGCGCAGGCCGTGTGTGTATGCCGCTATCCAAACGCCGAGTAACTTAGCTCTCTTTAAATAAAACAATTTTACTGACCCCACATTGGTAAAGACTTTGCTGTTGCAGCACATCTTATTCAGTGTATGGCATGAGATATTGTCAGCTTTACGTAGCCATCACATTGTCAGAATAACTGGGAACTTAAAGGATGTGCTGTCCAGAAGAGAGTTTAGTTGAGGCTTGAGGGCGAACCAGAGAACTTAAGCGCTTCCAGATCTCATGTATTTCCTTGCGCAGCAAAGTCTCGGTAAATCTCCCAAGAATTTCTCTAAACTCCAGATCAATGGGTTGTAAAGTTTTTCCTTCCTCCAAAACGGCAATCCTTTGTCACCGTTTAGGTGCACCAAACTTCAGTTGCTTGCATGGGGTGAGATTGGATTAATGATTTCTAACACAGCAAGTTGTCGCTTGTTAGACAGTATTTGTATGGTAGATTCAGCATTGTTTTAACTACAGTTATGTTATTGAGGTTAGAGGGAGCAATGCATGGCAACTGACTATCCCACACCTGATGTGCCAATACTTAGGATTTACTACATGAACACCTTAAATGGGGAAATAGTCCCAGTCCTTAATGGAATGAGCATAGCATTGCGAAAAGTGCTTTGGGAGGTATGGTTGCTGATGCTGTCCATAGTTTTTCTCCAGAGTTTTGGAATTCATATGCAAAGCAAGTGGCATTGCCATAACTGGTTGGTGCTTAGAATTTAAGCTGGTTGAACTCTAGTCTCTGAGAATGTCTCACCAGGGAGTAGCAAATAACCACTGTCTTTACATTTCTGGCAATATGCTTATGGGTCACAGATGTGCCACTCACGTTTCCTTTCCTCTAGCAAAATAGCCTTCCAAGATCATTGTGTTTCTTCAATAGCTCTTACTTCCAAATACTATAAATCTGTTGGACTATAACCTGGTGTTGTTTTTTTTTAACTTTGCCCACCCCTGTACAGCACCAGCACCTCCACATCACGTTCTCCAATTGTGGCCACTTGAAATGTTCCCGAACATAAAGTTTTTGAAATGAGTTGGGACTTCAAAATTCTCAAGGAGAAACAATTGAGGAGATTGCAGTGACATTTGATTTCATAATTCCTCTGATAGCAATTACTGAGTTACATTGTGGGAATTCTTGGGTAACATCAGTGCAGACACAGTCAATGACAAAGGTCCTGGGGGGAGAGGGGTGGTTGATACTGGGTGACAGTATGAATTGAATTGAACTTATTGTCATGTGTACCGAGGTACAATGAAAAGCTTTGTCTTGCGAGCAATACAGGCAGATCTCATAGCTCAGTAGCATGGATAAGTAAATAATAGGTAAACAGCGGCAAAAACAAAAACACAGGTACAGGCAAATGTTAAGAGTTTGAGAATCCATTCAGTATTCTAACAACAGTAGGGTAAAAACTGTTACTCACCGGCTGGTGCATATGTTCAATCTTCTGTACCACCTTCCTGAGGTAGAGGTTGTAGAAAATCATTGCCAACGTGCAATGGATCTTTGAGATTACTGGCTGCCTTTCTTTGACATTGGGCCTGGTAGATGGATTCTATAGGTGTGAGGTTGGCCTTTGTGATTGTCCGGGCTAAGTTCCCCACTCTTTGTAACCTTCTCTGATCTTGAATGGTACAGTTGCCATACCAGGTGGTCATACATCCAGACGGAATGCTCTCAATTGCGCACCTATAAAAGTTGGCAAGGGTATTTGCCGTCATGCCAGATTTCCTCAGCTACTTAAGGAAGAAGATACGTCGTTGGGCCTTTGTAACCAGTGCGTCCACATGAAGAGTCCAAGAAAGCTGGTTGTGGATGACCACTCCCAGGAGCTTGACACTCTCCACTTATTCCATCTCTGTGCTGTTAATGTGTAGAGGGGCATGAGTAACATCCTGCTGAAAGTCAATAATGAGTTCATTGGTTTTGCCAGCATTGAGAGCTAGGTTGTTCTCAGTGCACCATTCTTCCGGGTCTTCCACCTCCTGTCTGTAGTCTGTTTCATCACCAACTGAGATTCAACTGACTACGGTGGTGTCATCAGTGAACTTGCAAATGCCATTAGTCTGGTATTTGGCGATGCAGTCATGGATGGATATACAGTGAGTACAGTAGGGGGCTGAGTATGCACCCCTGGCGGGGCTCCAGTTTTGAGCGAAGATGCTGGGATGCATTTGTCACAGCAACTGTTGCCAAATGCTAGCTGCTTAGTATTACGATTCAGTTCCCATCGTTTTGACCCATTTACACTGGGGGTGGACTGAAGTTCAATGGTATATTTTGAACTAATTCTATCCTTGCAAGTATGTGCTCATTCCCTGGTTACTTTTGTGACTTTGCTATTTCAGCAATTGGGAGTTTAGCCTTGTGCCTACTCATAGCCATTATAGTGCTGACTGATAGCTGCTGCTATCTGTCTCCCCAGTTGTGTTCACAGATTTTATGGTTAGGTTGCTGCTCCTACAAAGGCCAAGATTTGTTTTTGAAAAATAGATTAACAAGAAATCTGTTTCTCTGTTTTCAGACTAAGTACACACTAATAGATGAGCAAGACATCCCACTAGTGGAGAATTATACATTTGAGGTAAGTGGACAGACCCCTGGAATTAATTTAACTCAACTTCTCCCTTCTCAATCACCTTTTACTCCTTCTGGCTTCTGGTTGACTTTCTATTCAATTGTCACACCTAATATTAGTTTGTATGACTCAGTATAGACATTTGATGAGGCTCCTGTGAAGTATCTTGAAACCTTTTTTTATTACTTTAAGGTGCTGTGCAAATAACTTGTTGCCATTATGTCTGATGTTGTTATTAGTCATGGTGCTGGCAAATCACCTGTTGATTTTGCAACTGTTGTGACCAGCTTTCACTCAGGACGGTAGACCATACATTTTGGCTACCAGAGTCTACTTGCATGAAACTGGGCTATGGTATGACTTTAGGTGGATTTCTCACATTACAATTCAAATGTAGCTCCGTGTGAAAGTTTGTTTTGGGATACTTTCGAGAAGCACCTTAGAATATTTTATTATATTGGAAGTACTACATAAATTAGATTTTTTAAATAGTCTTTCATAGGATATGTGGGTTGCTCGTCCCAATTGCATTAGAACTGAGGGGCCATTTTCAGAAGCAGTTAAGAGTTGATCGCATTATCTTAGTCACATATGCATCAGATCTGGTATGATTGGTTTTTACAATGATAGATTGTTTTATGGTCACTTACTAAGATGAGTCTTATTCCAGATATTTTTCCAATCAATAGAAGTCAATATGGTGGGATTTGAATCCCCATTCTGCCCACATTAAGCTGGGCATTTGATTTACTAGCTGAACGTTTCAGGGAACATCTCTGGGACACATGCATCAAACAACCCCTGTGGCTGACCACTTCAACTCCCACTCCGTCAAGGATATGCAAGTCCTGGGCCTTTCCAAACACATGGCATCAACATCGATTTCGCCAGTTAGCTCATCTCCTCTCCCCCCCCACCTCCATCTAACTATCACCTTCCCCTCAGCCCCACCCCCACCCTCCTATCGACTATGATCTCCAGCATCTGCAGTCCTCACTTTCTCCTTTGATTACTAGTTCAGTGGCGTTTCCATTACATCACTGTCTTCCATATAATTGTTAAAAGGACTTTGCACAGTATGATAGGTTTTAATGGGCTTCTGTGGCGAGCAACATCAAATTCCTTTAAAGCATTTAAGTGCACAGAAACAAGGATTTCATTCCTTTGACTGCTTCCTTCTGTTTGATAATGTGAGAGAATGAGTTGAAGAACAGTTGACAATAACTTACTATTGGACTTCAGACTGCACCTGCTTGTGGAATGTATGTTGGTCAGATGGAAGGTTCATGAAGCTGATGTGAAGTCCCTTCAGCTGTGTCTGTTTGGCTGGTTTAGTGAGTTACTTACTAAATTCGCAAGGCATGAGTGTGCACCTAGTTTTTGTCTGGCAATGTGTTACTCTTGTCAGCTTGCTCAGTACTCTGGAAATTGCCTAAAGTAGTATAACTGGCAGGTTATACTAAACTTTTCAGTTGGCAATTTATGATGGAATTTCCTAATGACCGTGTGCGAGAACACCTTTGTCCAAACTTTAGTCATCTGCCCAGTTACCACCTCGTGTTGGTTGGTGTCTTATTTTGTTTGCTAACAGTCCTGAGAAGCAGCTTGGGATATTTTACCACTGATCAACAGTATTCCCACTAATTCTTTTTCTTCAGCACTGACCCAAGTTCCATGCACAACACTGACTTCAAAACCAGAAGTAAATGCTGTGAATGGCTTTGGCATGCTGATTGCTACGTGCAGTCCCTTGGAGCTTAGCTCAGAGGCAATGTTGCTGTATGGGTGCAATGCCAAATGCAAGTTCTTGCTTAGTGGGTATGTGATGGTCAGAATATTCTGAGCATACTCTTATATACGAAGTATACTTTAACAATTTAGTATTGCAAGAAAAGCCATAACCAATCCAGAATGTAGAGTTTGTGTATCGAAGTTCTTGGAGATGTGGTTTGTTGATTAGTCGGCAAAGAAAACAATTGCATTTTGGAGAGAAATTACTTTTAGATCATGACTGGTGCTATTTATTGTAGCATTCCAGGTTTGTAGAGCTTTTGCTCATCCAAACTTGTTTGGACAGATATTTGATTTACCAAAAGGATTCCAATTTTTTTGTGATAGATCATAAAGATAATCTA
>NW_025198189.1:0-1615 GCF_004010195.1 Chiloscyllium plagiosum
GTAGTATCCTAGTGTATATTCCATCTGACCCTGGTGATTTATCTGTCCTTATGTTTTTCAAAATTTTCAGCACATCCTCCTTCTTAACATCAGCCTGTTTGAGTAGATCAGCCTATTTCACGCTGTCATCACAAATGCCAAGGTCCCTTACCCTCGTGAATAATGATTGATAAAGGACTTCCCCTACCTCCTCCGACTCCAGGCACAAATTCCCTCTGCTTTCCTTGACTAGCCCTACCCTCACTCTGGCCATCCTCCTGTTCCTCACAAAAGTGTAGAACACCTTAGGGTTTTCCTTAATCCTACCTGCTAAAGATATTTCATGCGCCCTCCTAGCTCTCCTAAGTCCATTCTTCAGTTCCTTTCTGGCTACCTTGTAACCCTCTCGAGCCCTGTCTGATCCTTGCCCTCCTCAACCTTAAGTCAGCTTCCTTTTTCATCTTGACTAGATATTCCACATCCCTTGTCACCCAAGGCCCTTTCACCCTACCATCTCTTCTTTGCCTCAGTGGGACAAACCTGTCCAGCACTATCAGCAAGTGCCCCCTAAAAAATCTCCACATTTCTGTCGTGCATTCCCCTGAGAAAATCTGTTCCCAATTTAGATGCCCCAGTTCATGTCTAATAGAATTGTAATTCCCCCTCCCCCAATTAAATGCTCTCTTATACCATCTACTCCCATCCCTCTCCATGAGTATTGTCAAGCTGGGGGAGTTGTGATCACTATCACCTAAATGCTCTCCCACCGAGAGATCTGACACCTGACCTGGTTCGTTGCCAAGCACCAAATCCAAAATAGGATGTTGGTGTCACTCTCCATGACAAACCAGCCATTCAGCCCCCACTGTTGCAGGGGGTAAGTTAGCACATTCAAAGTTTGTGAGAAGATTTGTAGCTCGGGTGCTCATTGCTGTGGTTTGTTCGCCGAGCTGGTAGTTTTTGTTGCAAACAACAGAATGAGGACATGCTGCAACCCAAAGGACTAGCCACACTACCATACATCAAGAACATCTCTGAAATGACAGCCAGACTACTGCGACCACTAGGACTTATAACAGGACACAAACCAACAGCCACACTCAGACAACAACTCACCAGAACGAAGGACCCCGATACCCAGCATGAGCAAGTCGAATGTAGTGTACAAAATACCATGCAAGGACTGCACGAAACACTATATAGGACAAACAGGAAGACAGCTAACGATCCGCATCCACGAACACCAACTAGCCACGAAACGACACGACCAGCTATCCCTAGTAGCCACACACGCAGACGACAAGCAACATGAATTCGACTGGGACAACACTACCATTATAGGGCAAGCGAAACAAAAAGCAGCCAGGGAATTCCTAGAAGCATGGCACCCATCCACAAACTCCATCAACAAACACATAAACCTGGACCCAATATACCGGCCACTACAGCAGACAGCTGAAACTGACAACCGGAAGCAGCAGGGACAGGCCACTATAAATGCCAGAGGAAACACCACAGAAGCGCTTCACAGGAGGCACCCAAGCACTGAGGATGTCACCTAGACAGGGGACGAAACGTTTACAATAAATATATACAGCTCGGCGAACAGAACCACAACAACGAGCACCCAAGCTAC
>NW_025198189.1:2078-3239 GCF_004010195.1 Chiloscyllium plagiosum
GGAGTCAAAGTCCCCTTGATTAATTCTGAAACACATCTGAACAAAACATGTTGACAGACAAGCTTTTGGCTGCCAGAAAATTCAGACAGTTTATTTCAGATTGTGTGTGTGTTTGTGTGTGTATTGCATCGAGTTCTGGTCGCCATATTTCAGCAAGGATGTGGAAGCATTGGAAAAGATGCAGAGGAGATTTACCAGGATGTTGCTTGGTCTGGAGGGATGGTCTTATGAGGAAAGGCAGAGAGACTTGAGTTTATTCTCAGTGGAAAGAAGAAGGCTAAGAGGGGATTTGATAGAGACATACAAGATGATGAGAGGATTAGATAGGGTAGACAGTGAAAGTCTTTTCCTAGGATGGTGACATCAGCTTGTATGAGGGGGCATAACTACAAATTGAGGGGTGATAGATTTAAGACAGGTGTTAGAGGCAGGTTCTTTACTCAGAGGGTGGTAATGGTGTGGAATGTCCTGCCTGCCAATGTAGTTAACTCAGCCATATTAGGAAGATTTAAACAATCCTTGGATAAGCACATGGATGATGATGGGATAGTGTAGGGGGACGAGCTGAGAATAGTTCACAGGTCGGCGCAACATCGAGGGCTGAAGGGCCTGTTCTGCACTGTATTGTTCGATGTTCTCACTATTTCGTTAACCAAATTGATTCCCTGGGGTTTGAGTTTAGAACTAGGATTAAAATCTATTGTCACGTGTGTTCACGTATAGGAACACATGAGGACAGTGAAAAGTGCACAGAGTGACCATTCTCCACTACCATCTGCAACAAGACAGATTCCCTTCCATTACCTTGGCCATACCCCAGTCAGAATCTGTCAGCTCCTAAAGAAATCATCCACTCTGATGGAGAGTGGGGCGAACCAGCAAGAGAAAGAGCTTTACTATCCCATTCTTGAACCTGTTGCTGTTCCTGGTGATTCATGGTTCAGCCCCAGTGTATTGGAAGGTAGCGGGTAGAAGCCCTGCATTAAAAAAGGGAGACAGAAAACAGGAAGCACAGGCCGGCTAGCTAAACATATCACAGGGAAACTGCTGGAAGGTATTATTCAACCAGATACAGCAGCTCACATTGATCAGTTGAAGATAATCTGGCAGAGTCGACATTGTTGTGTGTGTCCATTGAATTTCTTTGAGGATGAAACATGT
>NW_025198189.1:4720-5465 GCF_004010195.1 Chiloscyllium plagiosum
TGCTATCCATGTGCATGCCCAGCAGTCACTTAAATGTCCCCAATGACTCTGCTTCCACCACCACAGCTGGCAACGCATCCCATGCATTCACAACTCTCTGTGTAAAGAACCTACCTCTTATGTCTCCTTTATACCTTTCTCCTAATATCTTCAAACTATGACTTATTGTACCAGTCAATTTTCATTGTTACATCCTCAAAATATTCCAGAAGATTAGTCAAGCATGATTTCCCCTTCGTAAATCCATGCTGACTCTGACCTCTTCTGTTACTGCTATCCAAATGAGTCATAATTTCATCTTTTATAAGTGACTCCAGCATCTTTCCCACCTTTGATGTCAGCCTAGCTGGTCTATAATTCCCTGTTTTCTCTCTCCCTCCTTTCTTGAAAAGTGGGACAACATTAGCCACCCTCCAATTCGCAGGAACTGATCCTGAATCAAGAGAACATTAGAAAATGGTTACCAACGCATCCATGATTTCTAGAGCAATCTGCTTAAGACCATCAGGTCCCAGGGACTGAACAGTCTTCAGAACTAACAGTCTATCCAACACCATTTCCTGTCGAATATAAATTCCCTTCAATTCATCCATTACCCCAGGTCCTTCAGCCACTATTACATCTGGGAGATTGCTTGTGTCTTCCCAGTGAAGACAGATCTAAAGGACCTATTCAACTCTTCTGCTATTTCCTTGTTCCCCATAATAAATTTAGCTGTTTCTGTCTTCAAGGGCCCAATTTTAGT
>NW_025198190.1:0-5466 GCF_004010195.1 Chiloscyllium plagiosum
ACCGCCTTAAAGTATTTCTGAGGGGCTCTGTTGTGGTCCATAAACTAGACACCTTCACTTCCTGTGTAATAGGATGGAGGGTCTGAATCGGCTATCCCTGTTCTTGCCCAATAGTTTCAATGGGCGGAATGGCTTCCTCATATTCCTGTGAATTCAATGTGATGGAATTGAATAAAAGTTCCGGTTTTAACTGTGGAAATGTACATCGTCTAGCAGTATTTCGACATGAATGAAATGGATACTTAAACAGCACAAGCCTGAATATTGCGCAAGTATTGCTGCACATGGACAAAGGCTCAGGAGCTGAGCGGGGACAAATTGTTCTGAACTTTGTGGAGTCTTCAGTGAGCATCCCCACTTCTGGTTTTATAGTGGGAAGCGTGAGGGGTGGTTGCGAATAGATGTTGATGAAGCAGCTGAAGATCTTTGTGCCAAAGAACCTACCCTGAATATCTCCCACAGAGATGGTGGACATCCATGAACAACAAATATCTTCCTTAGTTCTATGATTGACTCCAACCAGTGGGATTACTCTGATTCCAAATAAATCCAGTTTTGCTCCGTTCTTTGGTATCAACAGTATTCGAACATTGCCTGAATATCAGGGCCAGTCCCCCTTACCCGAGCTCTTGTGTTCAGCTCTTTTGATCATATCAATAGGTCATGCTATAGGAGCAGGATATGTTTTCTTCAAAGTGTATTGAATGTCAGAAATTCTCTTTTCCAGAGGGTTCGTGGAACCACCTGAGTGAAAGTATTTGAAGAGGAGGGAGATTAACTTTGAGCTGTCAGACAGTTAGCACTAAGACAATTCGAGACCGACAGCATACCAAAAGGTCTAGGCAAAGGAGGAGGATTTGTTTTCTTCAGTGTATTGAATGTCAGAAATTCTCTTTTCCAGAGGGTTCGGGGTATCAGCTGACTGAAAGTATTTAAAAAAGGAGGGAGATGGACGTTGAGATGTCAGAGAGTTAGCACGAACTAGAATTGGGTAATAAAGACAATTTGAGAACGACAGCATGATCTTATTGAAGGACAAGGCACGCTTGGGGGCAAGGGGACTGAACGACCAGCTCCTGTTTCTGATGTTATCACGTTATGTTATTGGATACTTGATGGGTTTTATTTTCCTGGAAGTTCTGTTATTGAATGCGGCATTCAGGGAGAACAGATGATTTTGTGAAGCATGTCGGGCTGAGGTATGGGAGCTGTCTTCACAGTGAATCCGGCTCGACAGCATTACCAACAAATGAAGCACAAGTTACAAAGAGTGGAACCTCCACAATGAGAGATCAGAGACCTCCTTCATACACAGCGTTGAATATCCAAATACATTTTCAAACTACACCAAACCGAGTGCGACAGTCTTGAAAGTCTGAATGGCCTCCTCTGATTTAGTGTATCACGTTCTAGCAATACGTAGCCTACAACTGCTCCTGTCTAGCAGGTTTGAGGGGCTTAATGAAACATAAAAATATGGGACTGAGGAGCAGGAGTGTAATTAGACAGTTTAAGCCTTCTTCATCAGCCACTATGCTCGTGTCTGATCAGGTTGTGGCCTAAGCCCCACGTTCCTGTCTGTTTACAATAACCCGTGACTCTCTCTCTGTAAAATATTTAACTAACTCAGCTTTAAATAAATGTGAACATAGAGACCCCACAAACTTCCGATGAAGACAATTCTCCCTCGAAGTTGCTTTCAGAATTTCTCCGCACCCCTCTCATATAATCAAAATCTAAGAGCATGGAAACAAAGCCGTTCGTCCACTCTGACTAGATAACCAAATCAGATCTAGTCCCATTTGCCAGCATTTGGTCAAACTCCCCCCTCTTCAGACACTTTTCAAATGTGAATTGCACCCGCTTTCACCACTTCCTCTGTCAGCACGACCTACACACACAGCACTCTCAGCGTGAAACATTTTGGTGTCGGGGAATCTAGAACTAGAGGCCAAAGGTTTAGGGTGAAAAGGGGAAGATATAAAAGAGAGTTATGGGGCAACTTCTATCATGCAGAGGATTGTATGTGTATGGAATTAGCTGCCAGAGGAAGTGGTGGAGGCTGGTACAATTGCAACATTTATGGGTATTTAGATGGGTAAATCAATAGGAAGGGTTTGGACAGATATGGTCCGGATCCTAGCAGGTTGGACTAGATTCGGTTAGGATAATTGGTCGGCATGGACGGGCTGGGCCGAAGTATTTTTTCCATGCTGTACACCTCTATGACTCGATGACTCTACACCACTTATAAATTATTCCCCTCTCCCCTTCAAACTCCGCCCTCTTGCTTTGGCATCCCCTGTCCTGAGAAACAGTCCGCGGCAATTCAGAAGGTCCATGCCTCTGATGATTGTAGAAACCTGTATCATGTCACCCCTCAGCCTCTGCCATTCCACGGGGAAAGATCTCAGACTATTCATCCTCATTCTGAATCTCAAACGGAGGGAGATTACTTTGAGCTGTCAGACAGTTAGCACTAAGACAATTTGAGACCGACAGCATACCAATAGGTCTAGGCAAAGGAGGAGGATTTGTTTTCTTCAAAGTGTATTGAATGTCAGAAATTCTCTTTCCAGAGGGTTCGGGGTACCAGCTGACTGAAAGTATTTAAAAAGGAGGGAGATGGACATTGAGATGTCAGAGAGTTAGCACTAAGGAGAATTGGGTAATAAAGACAATTTGAGACCGACAGCATGATCTTATTGAAGGACAAGGCACGCTTGGGGCAAGGGGACTGAACGACCAGCTCCTGTTTCTGATGTTATCACGTTATGTTATTGGATACTTGATGGGTTTTATTTTCCTGGAAGTTCTGTTATTGAATGCGGCATTCAGGGAGAACAGATGATTTTGTGAAGCATGTAAGGGTGAGGTATGGGAGCTGTCTTCACAGTGAATCCGGGTCGACAACATTACCAACAATTGAAGCACAAGTTACAAAGAGTGGAACCTCCACAATGAGAGATCAGAGACCTTCTTCATACACAGCGTTGAATATCCAAATACATTTTCCTAACTACCCCAAACCGAGTACGACAGTCTTGAAAGTCTGAATGGCCTCCTCTGATTTAGTGTATCACGTTCTAGCAGTAAGTAGCCTACAACTGCTCCTGTCTAGCAGGTTTGAGGGGCTGAATGAAACATATAAATATGGGACTGAGGAGCAGGAGTGTAATTAGACAGTTTAAGCCTTCTTCATCAGCCACTATGCTCGTGTCTGATCAGGTTGTGCCTAAGCCCCACTTTCCTGTCTGTTTACAATTACCCGTGACTCTCTCTCTGTAAAATATTTAACTAACTCAGCTTTGAATAAATGTGAACATAGAGACCCCACAAACTTCCGATGAAGACAATTCTCCCTCGAAGTTGCTTTCAGAATTTCTCCGCATCCCTCTCATAGAATCAAAATCAAAGAGCATGGAAACAAAACCGTTCGCCCACTCTGACTAGATAACCAAATCAGATCTAGTCCCATTTGCCAGCATTTGGTCAAACTCCCCCCTCTTCAGACACTTTTCAAATGTGAATTGCACCCGCTTTCACCACTTCCTCTGTCAGCACGACCTACACACAAAGCACTCTCAGCGTGAAACATTTTGGTGTCGGGGAATCTAGAACTAGAGGCCAAAGGTTTAGGGTGAAAAGGGGAAGATATAAAAGAGAGTTATGGGGCAACTTCTATCATGCAGAGGATTGTATGTGTATGGAATTAGCTGCCAGAGGAAGTGGTGGAGGCTGGTACAATTGCAACATTTATGGGTATTTAGATGGGTAAATCAATAGGAAGGGTTTGGACAGATATGGTCCGGATCCTAGCAGGTTGGACTAGATTCGGTTAGGATAATTGGTCGGCATGGACGGGCTGGGCCGAAGTATTTTTTCCATGCTGTACACCTCTATGACTCGATGACTCTACACCACTTATAAATTATTCCCCTCTCCCCTTCAAACTCCGCCCTCTTGCTTTGGCATCCCCTGTCCTGAGAAACAGTCCGCGGCAATTCAGAAGGTCCATGCCTCTGATGATTGTAGAAACCTGTATCATGTCACCCCTGAGCCTCTGCCATTCCACGGGGAAAGATCTCAGACTATTCATCCTCATTCTGGATCTCAAACGCTCCAGTCCTGGAACCTCACGTGTAAATCTTTCCTGCAGCCAACAGAATTGTATGCACTGTTCATAAAGTGGCGTCACCAACATTCTATACAGATTCAACATGACACTCCAACTCCTGTACTCAATGCATTGACCGATAAAGACAAATTTGCCAAATGCTTTCAGCACTGCACTGTCTACTTAAGACTCCACTTCTAAGTAAATATGCACCTGCAGCCCTAGGTTTCTTTGTTCTTCAACACCCCACAGGCTTTACCATGAAGTGTTAAATTCCTGCCCTGACTTGCCTTTCCAAAATGTAAAACCTTATATTTATCTAAATTAATTTTCATCTGTCAGTCCTTGCCCTAATATCTCATCTAATTGTAGTCTGGTTGCATTCTGGGATAATCCACTGCACCAACTTTATTATGTCATGTGTAAATATACTAACTCTGTCTCCGATATTCACTTCTAAATACCCTATATGAATGATGGAATGCAGTGAACTGATGATTGATTCTTGCTGGTCAGAAGGCTCCAGTCTGAAAAATGACATCTTTCTTCAAGCCAATTGTTAATCAAGTTATCTAGCTTCCTCTGTATGCCATGCGACTTAATCTTATTAATCTGTATACCAACCAGAACGTTAACACCTTACTGAAGTTCATATCGGTAATGTCTGCCAAACTGTCCTCATCAACCTTTATTATCACCTTTACAAACTCAATCAAAATAATGAGGCATTATTTCTACTGCACGAGGCCATGTTGACAATCCATAATCAGCCCTTGCCTTCCCAAATGCATGGAAATCGTATCCTTCAGAATCCCCTCCAACAACTTACCCATCACTGACGTCAGGCTGACCTTCCTGTGTTTCTCCAGCTTTCTGTGCCCATTGCCTTTTCTCGTCCTACTCGTCCACTGCTCACAATAAATTTTGATTATAACAAGTTAGTGAAATGGATGATGATATACATCTCAGACTGGGTCAGTGTCAGTTTTAGGAACAAAAACTGGGCTGGTTTCTTTCTCAGCTAAAATAGCATGTTCTTTTGATCCAAAATAATGTGACTCAAACTATGATAGAAAGATTAATGACAAACTGTTGAGATTTTGCAAATATATAATGGATTTTTCTCTATCAATAAACGCACACACACGAGTGCATGCACACACACACGCGCACGCGCACACACACAGAGTGACAAATTGAAGACCAAAATCTCTGTAATTTTACCTTGGAAGATATTGTCTAACCATTGCTTTGGAGTCATGATAAAATGGAAAAAAAAAAGAGAGATTGTCCAAAATACTATTCTGCTCCTTAAAGTATTCGGCTCTTCCAAGCTGCTTGCAATGGGA
>NW_025198191.1:0-3801 GCF_004010195.1 Chiloscyllium plagiosum
TCTCTGCACGGTATTCATTTCCCCACGGTATTCATTTCCCCACGCACTCCACCGGGAATCATTTCCCCCCACACTGCAGTGGGACTCGTTTCCTTATGTGCTGCACTGGGACTGGTTTGCACACACGCTGCACTGGGACTCATTTCCTCACGTGCTGCACTGGGAGTGGTTTGCCCACGCACTCCACCGGGACTCATTTCCCCATGCGCTGCACCAAGACACATTTCCCCACGTGCTGCGCTGGGACTCGCTTTCCCAGCGAGTTGCACCAGGAGTGACTCATTTCTAGGACTCATTTCCCCAAGCCCTGCAGCAGGATCAATATCCCCACACGCTGTTCTGAAACCCATTTCCCCAAGCGTTGCACCAGGACTCATCTCCCTACGTGCTGTTCTGGATTCTCTTCCCCACACGCTGTTCTAGGACTCATTTCCCCTCATTCCACAGTGGCAGCCATTTCGACACATGCTGCACCGGGACACGTTCCCCTCACGCTGCTCTGGGACTCGTTGCCCCATGCGTTGCACTGGGATTCACTTCCCCACATGCTGAGAGGGGAAAGATATATAAGAGACCTAAGGGGCAACTTTTTCACATAGAGGGTGGTATGTGAATGGACTGAGCTGCCAGAGGAAGTGGTGGAGGCTGGTACAATTGCAATATTTAAAAGGCATTTGGATGGATATATGAATAGGAAGGGTTTGGAGGAATATGGGCTGGGTGCTGGCAGGTGGGACTAGATTGGGTTGGGATATCTGGTCGGCATGGATGGGTTGGACGGAAAGGTCTGTTTCCATGCTGTACATCTCTGTGACTCTATGACTCATTTCCCTATACACTGCACTAGGACTGGCTTCCCCAAGCGCAGCACCAGGACCCGTCTCCCACGCTCTGTTCTGGGACTTACTTCCCTGTGCGCTATTCTAGGACTCAGTTCCCCAAGTGCTGTACCAAGACCCATTTCCCCTTGCGCTGCACCAGGCTTCGCTTCCCAACGTACTGCACCGAGACTTGTTTCCCCACGTACTGCACTGGGACTTGTTTCCCCACGTACTGCATCGATACTTGTTTCCCCACGTATTGCACCAGGACCCATCACCACACGCGCTGTTCTGGGAGACGCTTCCCCAAGCATTGCACCAGGACTCGTTTCCCCACATTCTGCACCGGGACTAATTTTCCCACGCGCTGCACTTGGACTCATTTCCCCATGCGCTGCACAATAACTCTTTTCCCCGCGCACTACACCAGGACTGGTTTCTGCACACACTGCACTGGGACTGGTTTCTCCACGCACTGCACTGGGACTCATTTCCTTATGTGCTGCACTGGGACTCATTTCCCCATGAGCTGCACCAGGACTCTTTTCCCCAAACGCTGTATTGGGACTGGTTTCCCCATGCGCTGCACAGGGACCCGATTCCTCATTCTCTGCACTGGTACACATTTCCCTACACACTGCACCGGGACTCATTTCCCCACGTGCTGCACCAGGACTCATTTCCCCATGTGCTGCACTGGGATTGGTAGTCCCATGCGCTGTTCTGGGAATGGCTTCCCCATGCACTGCACCGGCACACGATTCTACACATACTGTACTGGGACTCATCTCCCCATGCACTGCACCGGGACACATTGCCCCAAGCACTGCACCGAGACTCTTGTCCCCACGCACTGCACCGGGACTCATTTCCCCATGCACTGCACCAGAACTCATTTCCCCACGTGCTGCACTGGGACTCGTTTCCCCACGTGCTGCACTGGGACTTATTTCCCCATGTGCTGCACTGGGACTCATTTCCCCACGTGCTGCACTGGGACTCATTTCCCCACATACTACACTGGGGCTCATTTCCCCACGTGCTGCACCAGGACTCATTTCCCCACACGCTGCACCGGGACTCATTTCCCCACACGCTGCACCAGGAGGCAGCACACGTTTTCCCACAAGCTGCACCAGGACTCATTTCCCCATGCACTGCACCAGAACTCATTTCCCCACGTGCTGCACTGGGACTCATCTCCCCATGCACTGCACCGGGACACATTGCCCCAAGCACTGCACCGAGACTCTTGTCCCCACACACTGCACCGGGACTCATTTCCTCATGCGCTGCACCAGCACACGTTTTCCCACAAGCTGCACCAGGACTCATTTCCCCATGCACTGCACCAGAACTCATTTCCCCACGTGCTGCACTGGGACTCCTTTCCCCACGTGCTGCACTGGGACTTATTTCCCCACGTGCTGCACTGGGACTCATTTCCCCACGTGCTGCACTGGGACTTATTTCCCCATGTGCTGCACCAGAACTCATTTCCTCACATACTACACTGGGGCTCATTTCCCCATGTGCTGCACCAGGACTCATTTCCCCATGTGCTGCACCAGGACTCATTTCTCCACGTGCTGCACCAGGACTCATTTCTCCATGTGCTGCACCGCGACTCATTTCCCCACGTGCTGCACCACGACTCATTTCCCCACGTGCTGCACCATGACTCATTTCCCCACGTGCTGCACCACGACTCATCGCCCCACGTGCTGCACCACGACTCATTTCCCCACATGCTGCACCACGACTCATTTCCCCACGTGCTGCACTGGGACTCATCTCCCCATGCACTGCACCGGGACACATTGCCCCAAGCACTGCACCGAGACTCTTGTCCCCACGCACTGCACCGGGACTCATTTCCTCATGCGCTGCACCAGCACACGTTTTCCCATAAGCTGCACCAGGACTCATTTCCCCATGCACTGCACCAGAACTCATTTCCCCACGTGCTGCACTGGGACTCGTTTCCCCACGTGCTGCACTGGGACTTATTTCCCCATGTGCTGCACTGGGACTCATTTCCCCACGTGCTGCACTGGGACTCATTTCCCCACATACTACACTGGGGCTCATTTCCCCACGTGCTGCACCACGACTCATTTCCCCACGTGCTGCACTGGGACTCATTTCCCCACATACTACACTGGGGCTCATTTCCCCATGTGCTGCACCACGACTCATCGCCCCACGTGCTGCACCACGACTCATTTCCCCACGTGCTGCACTGGGACTCATCTCCCCACACGCTGCACCGCGACACACTTCCCCACATGCTGCACCGGGACTCATTTCCCCACATGCTGCACCGGGACTCATTTCCCCACACGCTGCACCAGGACTCATTTCCCCACACGCCGCACCGGGATTCATTTCACCACACTCTGCACCAGGACTCATTTCCCCACACGCTGCACCGGGATTCATTTCCCCACCCGCTGCACCGGGACTCATTTCCCCACATGCTGCACTGGGTCTCATTTCTCCACACATGCTGCACTGGGACTCATTTCCCCACATGCTGCACCAGGACTCATTTCCCCACACGCTGCACCAGGACTCATTTCCCCACACAGTGCACCAGGAATCATTTCCCCACTCGCTACACTGGGTCTTATTTCCCTACATGCTGCACCAGGACTCATTTCCCCACATACTGCACCGGGACTCATTTCCACACAGACTGCAACAGGACTCATTTCCCCACACGCTGCACCAGGACTCATTACCCCACATGCTGCACTGGGACACATTTCCCCACACGCTGCACCAGGACTTGTTTCACCACACGCTGCACCGGGACTCTTTTCCCCACATGCTGCACTGGGACTCATTTCCCCACATGCTGCACTGGGACATATTTTCCCACACGCTGCACTGGGTCTCATTTCCCCACATGCTGCACTGGGTCTCGTTTCCCCACACGCTGCACTGGGTCTCATTTCCCCACATGCTGCACCAGGAC
>NW_025198191.1:3849-4025 GCF_004010195.1 Chiloscyllium plagiosum
ATTTTCCCCAAAAGCTGCACCAGGACACATTTCCCCACACGCTGCACCAGGACTCATTTCCCCACACGCTGCTCCGCGACTTATTTCCCCACATGCTGCACCAGGACTCGTTTCCCCACACGCTGCTCCGGGTCTCATTTCCCCACATGCTGCACCAGGACTCATTTCCCCACACA
>NW_025198191.1:4496-5466 GCF_004010195.1 Chiloscyllium plagiosum
CTGGGTCTCATTTCCCCACACGCTGCACTGGGTCTCATTTCCCCAAACGCTGCACCAGGACACATTTCCCCATATGCTGCACCATGACTCATTTCCTCACACGCTGCACTTGGTCTCATTTCCCCACACGCTGCACCGGGACTCATTTCCCCACACGCTGCACCAGGACTCGTTTCCCCTCACGCTGCACCAGGACGTGTTTCCCCATACGCTGCTCTGGGTCCCATTTCCCCACACGCTGCACTGGGTCTCATTTCCCCACACGCTGCACTGGGTCTCATTTCCCCACATGCTGCACTGGGACTCATTTCCCCTCACGCTGCAGCGGGACTCATTTCCCCACAGGCTGCACTAGGTCTCATTTCCCCACAATCTGCACCAGGACTCATTTCCATACACACTGCACTGGGACTCATTTCCCCACACGCAGCACTGGGACTCATTTCCCCACACGCTGCACTGGGTATCATTTCCCCACATGCTGCACTGGGACTCATTTCCCCACACGCTGCACTGGGACTCATTTCCCCACACGCTGCACTGGAACTCATTTCCCCCAACGCTGTACCAGGATACATTTCCCCACACGCTGCACCAGGACTTATTTCCCTACACGCTGCACCATGACTCATTTCCCCACACGCTGCACTGGAACCCATTTCCACACACACTGCACCGGGACTCATTTCCCCACACGCTGCACCGGGACTCTTTTCCCCACATGCTGCACTGGGACTCATTTCCCCACACGCTGCACTGGAACTCATTTCCCCGAACTCTGTGCCAGGACACGTTTCCCCACACGCTGCACCAGGACTTATTTCCCTACACGCTGCTCCGTGACTCATTTCCCCACACGCTGCACTGGAACTCATTTCCCCACTCACTGCACTGGGACTCATTTCCCCACACGCTGCACTGGGACTCATTTCCCCATACGCTGCACCAGGACTCATTTCCCCACACGCCG
>NW_025198192.1:0-940 GCF_004010195.1 Chiloscyllium plagiosum
TACGGTGCCACTCCACCTGTTACCCACTAGTAATAGCTCGTGTTCTCACACCCACTATCCCCCGAGCAATGGCGTTTGGCCCAAGCTCCATACTGTTGCCCTAGCAATGGCCTGATATGTCATCCCAATCTCTGTTCCCTAACATCGGCCTGAAGATCGGCATCCCTCTTCTGTTCCCCCAGCACCGAAGAATTCCAGGAAGACAGTAACATTGGGAGGTTATGATCGCAAGATGGAGAGAGAGTGAATGAGATTGGGGAAGGCAACGACAGTGGAATTGTGTGTAAATGGGAAAAGGAGAGAGAAATAGCAGTGCATTGTGAGAGTGGGAGGGATATATGGAGGGAGAGTGACAAAGGGAGCAAGGTGAATTCTGCTGAGTGCCAAGTTAGAATGGGAGACCCAGAAGGGAAAGTAAGGACAGAGGGATTTAAACCCAGCTCCTGAGCTCAGGGCGCAGTGCCCTCCCCTTCCCTGAGGACCAGGACTTGGGGCTGAGTCTGCCTCTCTCCAGCTCAGCTTCTCCAACACAAAGACACACAACAACATCGGTCACTCTGCTGCTTGGCACGCTTTAATCAACATTTTTATTGTGTACAATACAGTCAGTGGGATGGTACCTTTTCTCACTGGCCCCTGAGTTGTGAGAAACATTGAAATGTTTCCCTGTAACCCCCCTCCCACCCCGTGGGATAAGGATGGACAAACCAGTGTTACCCTCAGTCTGTTACCATAGCGACAGGTTGCTCCATCGCTGAAACACTGAACTGAAATGAGAAAATCCCGGATGGATTGATTAATGAGGGAATTTGATTGATGGATGGATATGGGTGAAGGGATATTTCAGCACATTCTTCAGCTGCTGCCTGAACTTAGTCTGGGTCACGGCATAAATCGCGGTGTTTGTGCAGCAACTGAGGAGCTACAGCATGAAGCCCAA
>NW_025198192.1:4694-5467 GCF_004010195.1 Chiloscyllium plagiosum
CCACCGAGCATGGTCTGAGCTCACCACCCAGCTCAGTGCTGTATCTGCGGTGTGAAGAAATGCCCAGCAATACAGGACAAGCATCAATAACCTTCCCCGTTCTGTTAGGCTAAGGGTCGCTGTATTCTCCCTGCTCCCTCACATTCACGGTATATCTGTTATAGCACTGACTTCCGTATAAGGCTCATGCTCCACCACACTCACTATTGTATGCAGCATCTTCTCTCTGTCTCTGTCTCTCTCTCTCTGTCTCTCTATCTCTCTCTCTCCCTCCGCCCCTTTCTCTCCCCCTTCCCCCCCTGTCTCTCCCCTCTCTCCCTCCACTTTACCTCCCACACCAATAACACTGCCTGGATACAACACTGTCGACTGACTCCCTCCGGACACCTCACCAAATCTCCCCCCACCCTCACCCACACCGACACTAACAGTAGGACCACCCACTCCCACCCTCACTCCCTCCATCCATTTCTCCCATTCGAGGAGAAACAGGAATAGGACAGAAAGGGCCAAGCCGGGTGGTGGAGTGCCCGATATCAGTTCTCTCACTCCCCCACCCCCCACTCCCTGCCATGTGGGGAGGACCCTGGTAGGAGCTGGAGAGGACCGGGACACCTCGTGTGGAGATTCTGAAACATCCACGTCCCACCGACTGAGTAAGGAGCAATGTTCAGTGAAGGGCAATTCTCACTTTAAACCCATTGGCAGCTCCGTTTCCCCCCGGCACAACTTAGAAGCTATAGCCCTGATGCCATCTCCCATTTGTGTCGAGC
>NW_025198193.1:0-1102 GCF_004010195.1 Chiloscyllium plagiosum
ATCGGTTGCCAGCTGTGGTCATGGAAGTAGAATAATTGGGGACATTGGTGCGACTCCTAGACATGCACATGGATAGCAGTGAGTTGAGGGGTGCGTAGGTTAAGTTACTATATTTGACATTAGGATTAAATCTCGTGGGCCAAAGGGCCTGTTCTGTGTTGAACGTATCTATGTTCTTTGTTCTATGAGTGCGTACACTTGGTATATCTAAACGTAAGGTGTCAACCTGGTGAAGCTACGACACAGAAATAGTTGCATGCCAGAAACCATAAGAAGCAAGGGATAGACAAGGCTAATTGACTTTATCACTCACGGATCAGACATAATATCTGCAGTCCTGCCAGCTCCCATCATAAATGATGCGGGACAATATAATAAATCATTTCTTTCACATGAACGTCGAGGCTGAGGGATACGAAATAGAGCCTTTCGAAATTATAACAGGCATGGAAGTAATGGATAATGGAAGTCTTTTACACAGACCACAGGAGACATAGGTTTAAAGTGTTATCGAGCAGACAAGACCCAGATGTATGGTATGCAGATTGATTTTGCTTGTTTTATGATAGTCATACATTCTGAGAAACAGTGAAGAATATTGTGTTGCATTCTCTCCAGTACAAATCATACCTTACATAAGGAAATCAGTTTAATATCGTTTCATAGCTTTTGAACAGGTGCAGAAAACGATCAACTCTATATGTGACAGGTCCATTCATAAGTTTGATAACAGCACGGAATAAATTATTCCTGAATCCATTGGTGCGTATATTCAAACATTTGCATCTTCTGTCCGATGGAAGAGGTTGGGAAACAGCATTGCGGTGGTGGGAGGGGGCTTTGATTGTGTTGGCTGCATTCCTGAAGCAGTGAGATTTCAAGATTGAGTCAATGGAAGAAAATATGATTTGCGTGATGGATTGTGTTAGGTACATGCATCTCTGCAATATCTTGCAGTACGGCCAGAGCAGTTACCATACAAAGCGTCTGGATAGAATGTTTTCTGCAGTGCAATATTAAAATTGATCAGAGTCATTGCCAAAATGCTAAATTTTCTTCCCCGTCTGAGGTGGTAGATGCATTAATGTGCTTTCTTGGCTGG
>NW_025198193.1:2190-5469 GCF_004010195.1 Chiloscyllium plagiosum
CTTTGAAGAAGGAGGCCATCTGGGTTGTTCGGTATTAGAATTGGTACACTTGGGAGAAGATGCGGTGGAGGTGAAGGAATTTAGAATATGGGATGGCGTTTTTACAGGGGGAATGGTGGGAAGAGGTGTAATCTAGGTCGGTTTTGAGACCTACCCACTATCGTGGTGTCATTAGTAAATCTGTAAATGGAGTTAGAGCTGGATTTGGCGGTACAGTCATGAGAGGGTAAGAAATATCGAAGGGGGCTGAGTACACAGCCTTGAAGGGCACCAGTATTGCGTATTATTGAAGAGGAGGAGTTTCCAACTATCCTCATTCATTTTGTCTGTAGGTCAGAAAGTTAAAGATCCAGTTCTCGATGTGAGGAAAGTCCTAGGACTCAGACTCTGTCGATGAGTCTTGTTGGCATTAGGATCTTCAAGGCAGAGCTAAAGCCGATATACAGAAGTCTGATGTAGCTGTCCTTGTTATCCAGATGTTCCAGAGATGAGTGAAGTGCCAGAGAGATGGGGTCTGCATGGATATATTACGATCGTGGCGAATTATCGAGGACCTGAGCAATCTTGGAGTTAATGTTTACCATTCCTAACCTCTTAAAGCACTTCATAGATGAGAACGGCCATGATTGTATTAAAAATCGGAGCAGGTTCGAGGAGCCGATTTCCAGACTCATGCTCCTATTTCTTGTGTTCATTTGTTCTTTATAGCTCAGAGGGAAACATGTTAACGAATGGTCCTGGCAGACAATGAATATCCACACACACAAATCGCATTTCTCGACTATAAGCCCATCGCCATGAAGGTTTCAGCAATGCACGGGATTATTGAAATATCCCACAGGTAATATGAATGCTTATGATTGAAACATTCATCCGAGTAACGAGAGTGTGTGAGACTTTACGTTCTTCTGGGTGTATGGTAGCCGACTGTAAAATGAACCTCAGCAGGAACGGCAAAGAGGAGGGTATCGGAGTAAGGAGCACAAGCAGACCAAGAGCTTCAAATGTTGTTAGGAAGAGGGCAACCTGCACAAGAACTAACCAAGACAGGGGAGGGGGAGCCTGGGAGTGAGGGTGTCAATCCAATATTACCAGAAGTGTTAACGTGATCTTATTAATTGGATCTTATTAATTGATTCAACATCATTGTCCACAGCCTTGAACACAAATCGGGAGAGTTAAAGTGATGGCGTCACCAATGAATTAATTAAAATTTGATGAAGAAATGTATCTGACTCTCTCTGTCAGTCTGTCCCTCTTTTTTTTAAAGTGATAAAATACCGCCTTCTGCTGGCCTCCCAGTGTCACTGTACAAGCAGCAGATTTTTTTTCTCTCTGGGACACTTTGCTCCCGTCCCTGTGCATTCTATTATTTCTGACAGTCTCATAATGCCCTGAATGACGCAAAGGCGCAAGCGGCTGCGCGGTATCGTCACAAAAAGGATGGCCACAACCAGCGGGGAAACTCTGACACCGAGGAAGTGAGAGGAGGCAACAGGTGACTCGTGCCAGGGCCGTGAGGTGAGGGAGAGCGATCCCCTCTGGCCGCCATGAGGGGAACCAGCAACCACTTTCTGAATGAAAGCAACTAGATATTTTTGGAGAACTATATCGTTTATTCTCATTTCATCATTCCGTAACAAGGCAGCACCCACCCCCTGAAATACTTCAATACTATAGTACAGGAAATGTATAAATGTTAGGAACCACAGAACGATGAAAAGGTTTAACATTGTTGCTTGGACAGAATTTCAGCATTGGTCCTGTTTTCTGACTCCCACCATTTTCAAATCGAGAAGTTACATTTGTTGCTTCCAAGTTTAAATGAACCTTCTCTGAATTTAATGAAGGAAAACAAAAGAAGTGGTGAGCAATAGTGATAAGGGGATTGCATTGTTCGGGCATCAGGCAGATGTCTGTGACAGTGCAGATGGGACACTAGGTAGCTCGCTGCCTTCCTGAGTCTAGGATGTCACTGAGTGGCTGAATGACAGTCTGAAAAGGATACGAGCAAATATAAGATGTGGCAACGGATGGAGCCTTGAAAACAGTATATAGGAAGCTGTGAGATCAATTGACAACACAGGGTTAAATACAGAGTAAAGTTCCCTCGATGATGTCTAACCATGAAGATATGTATAGTCTGAGAAGTGATAGAGATTTAACTGACTCTCAACTATCACCACAGAAACACATGCGCATACGCGCGCGCAAGCGCGCGCACACACACACACACACACACACGCAGTAATTCTCGATTGTTATCCAAGAGGTTTCCCATTTTGAACGAAAATAGATGTATTCTAGAACTTCATCGCAGAGTTCTTTACTTGATTGTTTCTGTTCAGTTTGGATTCCCAATTATATTCCTGATTCGTAACATCCCCATGAACAATTTTCCTCAACCCACGTGCTATGCCCTGCTCACAAAAACTGCATTTGATTCGAATACCGTATGTTGTTTGATACAGGAACTTTCTGTGTCGGGGGAATTGAATCTTGAGTCTGACCCAGGTGTATGAATGTCCTGTTTATCTGGCATCCAGGATTGTTTAATGAATCTTTGATGTTTGGAAATCCCGATGTCATTTTTTTTTTACAGTCCCTTAGTAGAACTGTTTTTATTTTCAGTCAAGTACTCCTTTAATCTGGATCTTATTAATTGATTCAACATCATTGTCCACAACCTTGGACACAAATCGGGAGAGTTAAAGTGATGGCGTCACCAAATATTTGGACAGTTTGGCAATTATGACCAGGACTTGGGCCTAGGGAGGTGAAGACGTTTTACTGTGATCGTCCAGGAGGTTTGGACACCATGAAGCATCTCCAAAATTATAACGGATGAATGTGTCAATTCACAGATATTCTGGGCGAGCAGAGCGAAACAGGCAGACACACTGAATAAGGAACAGAGAGTGACAGAAGGATTTTGAGATTTCCAAAAGGCATCTGCTCAAGTCAGTCTTGATCTAAAAACTGAGTATATTATTGGTGAAACTAATTTACAAGTAAATTGTGAAGTGGAAGTAAGCTGCTGTCAAACAGATCGATGTAGCGATGGTAAGTGAATGGGCAAAGCTCTGTCCATTACAATATAAAGTGGAGTGTCAGGGAGAATCGACAGAGACTTTAGTTTAAATGGGGAGATGTTATAGGACTCTGACGTAGAGAGGGATCTGTGTGTCCTGGGATATATTAAAGCACATTGAGTTAATTTGCAGGGGCAGCAAGGTATTAGCAAGGCAAAGGGATGAAGGTTTCGTTTATTCATTGGAC
>NW_025198194.1:0-1310 GCF_004010195.1 Chiloscyllium plagiosum
CCACCCTCGCCTTCTCCCCCACCTTCTCCTCCACATTATCACCACCGCCTTCTCCATCCTCGCTTTCACTCCCCTCGCCATCCCTCCCCTCACCTTCACGCCCTCTTTAAACCCCCTTGTCTTCACACCCGCTGACCCTCACGCCCTCGCCTTCACCTCCTCAGCTTCAGCCCGCTCGCCTTCACCGTCCTTCGCCTTCACTCCCCCTGACCTTCACTAGCCCTTGCTTACACCCTCTGGCCCTCAACCACCCACGCCATCACACCCCGCGAATTCACCCCCAGCGCCTTCACCACCTTGCCTTCAGCCACCCTCGCCTTAATCCCCCTTGTCTTCAACCCCATCGCCTTCACGCTCTCTTGCCTTTCCCTCTCGCCTTCACACCTCTCTCCTTCACCCCCCTCGCCTTCAAATACCGTCGCATTTACCCGCCTCGCCTTCAACCCCTCGCCTTCACCCCCTCACCTTCTCCGCCCTTGCCTTCTCTCCCCTCGTCTTCTCCCCTAACGTTCTTTGCCCTCGACTTCTCTCCCCTTGCCTTCTCCGTCCCACCTACTCTCCTCTGCCTTCTCTCCCCATCTTAACCTTTCTTCGCCTTCACTCCCCTCGCCCTCACCATCCTCTCGCTTTTACACGCCCCCTCGCCTTCACCCTCACTCACCTTCACACCTCGCCTTCTCTCTCCCCGCCGTCATCCCCCTCGCCTTCTCTCTCAGATTCGCTCCCAAACTTCTCTCCCAGTCTTCTCCCCCTCGGCTTCAATCCCCGCTTTCACCCCCTCCTTCTCTCCCCCGCATTCTCCACCCTCGGCTTAACCCCCTCCTTCTTTCCCGTCGACTTCACTCCCTGTCTTTAACCCTACTGCCTTCTCCGCCACATTTTCACCTCTATCTTCACGCCCCGCCTTCTCTGCCCGCCTTCACCAGTCGACTTCTCCCCCTGCCTTCTTTCCCTCGCCTTCTCTCCCCGCCTTCTCTCCCTCGCCTTCTCCCCCTCCTTCTCTCCTCTCGCCTTCCCCACCCTCGCCTTCTCCCCAGCCTTCTCCCTCTTGCTTTCTCTCCCCACCTTCTCTCCCGCCACCTCCACCCTCGGCTTCACCACCCTCGTTTTCTCTCGCCGCATTCTCCCGCAACGTTCTTCCAACTCGCCTTCTCCACCCTCGCCTTCTCCCACCTTCGCCTTGATCCCCTACCTTCACCCCCGCATTATCACTCCCGCCTTCTCTAAGCTCGCCTTTTCACCCTGCTTTCTCAACCCTCGCCTTCTTCCCCACTTTCTCCCCCCCATTATCACCCCCAACTTCTCCCTCC
>NW_025198194.1:1356-2501 GCF_004010195.1 Chiloscyllium plagiosum
CTCGCCTTGATCCCCTACCTTCACACCCGCATTATCACCCCCGCCTTCTCAACCCTCGCCTTTGCTCCCATCGCCATCACTCCCCTCACCTTCACGCCCTCTTTAACCCCCCTTGCCTTCACACCCCCTGACCCTCATGTCCTCGCCTTCACCCCCCTCACCTTACCCCGCTCACCTTCACCGTCCCTCGCATTCACTCCCCCTGACCTTCACCGCCCCTCACCTACACCCTCTCGCCCTCAACCCCCAACGCCGTCACACCCCTCGGAATCACCTCCTCGCCTTCACCACATTGCCTTCAGCCACCCTCCTCTTAATCCCCCTTGTCTTCAAACCCATCGCCTTCATGGTCCCTTGCCTTTTCCTCTCGCCTTCACACCTCTCGCCTTCACTCCCTCACCTTCAAATACCCTCGCATTCACCCGCCTCACCTTCAACCCATCGCTTTCACACAATCCTCGCCTTCTCTCCCCTCGCCTTCTTCCCTAAACGTCTCTCCCCTCGCCTTCTCTCCCCGCCTTCTCTCCCTCCCTTTTCTCCCCCAGCCTTCTCCACCCTCGGCTTCACCCTGCTTCACCCACCGCCTTCTCTCCCCGGCGCTCTCCAACCTCACCTTAACCACCTCCTTCTCTCCCCTCTCCTTCACTTCCCGCCTTCACACCCCGCCTTCTCTGCCAGATTCTCGCAAATCCTTCAACCCCCGCCTTCTCTCTCTCGCATTCCCTCCAAGCCTTCTCCACCATCGCCTACACTCCCCGCCTTCTCCCCGCCTGTCCACCCTCGCCTTCTCCACCGTCGCCTTCTCCACCCTCGCCTTCTCCACCACCGCCTTCTCACAGCCTCACCTTCTCCAACTCGCCTTCCCTCCCCTCTCCTTCTCCACCCTTGCCTTCCCTCCCCTCGTCTTCTCCACACTCGCCTTCTCTCTCTCTCGCCTTCTCCACCCTCGCATCTCTCCCCTCGCCTTCTCCACTCTCGCCTTCTCCACCATTGCCTTCTCTCCCTGCCTTCTCCCCCGCCATCTACACCCTCGGCTTCACCACCCTCATCTTCTCTCCCTGCATTCTCCCGCCAATTTCTTCCCCCTCACCTTCTCTACCCTCGAGTTCTCCACCCTGGCCTTCCCAACCACCTTCCCTCCACCC
>NW_025198194.1:4924-5469 GCF_004010195.1 Chiloscyllium plagiosum
CATACCCCCTCCCCCTCACCCCCTCGCCTTCACCCCCGTACCTTCAACCCGCTCGCCTTCACTGCCCCTCGCCTTCACCCCCTCGCATTCACACCACCTTGCATTCACACCCACTCGCCTTCAACCACCCTTGCCCACACCCCTGGCCCTCAACCCCCCAAGCCATCACATCCCTCACCTTCACCCTCTCGCCTTCACCCCCTCACTTTCACCCTCCGCTCACCTTCACCCCGCTCGCCTTCACCCACCTTCGCCTTAATCCCCCTCGCCTTCACCCCATGATTGCCTTCACCTCACGATCGCCTTCACGTTCCCTTGCCTTTCTGCCGTCACCTTCCCATCTCTCGCCTTCCCTCCACTCGCCTTCTGTCCCCTCGCCTTCTCCCCAATTTTCTCTGCCCTCGCCTTCTCTCCCCTCGCCTTCTCTGCCCTGCCTTCTCACCCCCTCATCTTCACCCTCCCCCACCTTCACCACCCTCGCCTTTACCCCTCACCCTCACCATCGTCTCGCCTTCACACACCATCTCGCCTTCACCTTCCCCAGC
>NW_025198195.1:0-3176 GCF_004010195.1 Chiloscyllium plagiosum
CCGCCAGCCACTAGATATAACGATCATCAGCTCCGGACAGAAAATGTCTAGCTCTCACAGATCCTCCATAACTGAGAGGAAGACCATCGAAGTACCAACCGCGACAGCAACGCAACTCTCTAATATTCCTGAGCTTAGACTCAACACAAAAAGCAAACAGTTTTCTGGAAGACAAAATTTTGGGAGAATGCGTTCAAATTTTCTTTAAGAGATGGGAACTGTATTTATTGGAACAGCATGACAAAATTATCTTGCTTTATTCGGGATTATTTAGTTTGTTGATGGTTCAGTTAGTTTGCTCACTGTTATCATCGGACAAATGAATTGTTACTTTTTTTTAAAGTGATTGTCAAGAATTTCTTTTAGTTGACCAGAAGAAGTTGATGAAAAGCAGTTGTCGTTACTTACCATGCCGTGTACGTTGCAGTACTCTAGACGTTGCATGACAGTAGTAATGCATGCTGCACAATTCTGTAAGTCCAAGTATCGGTTGTCCTACATTGTAGCCATTATTTTGCTGTCGATAGTATGCAAGAGCAGTCTGCTGAGTGTTCAAGTATCAGTCGACATGGTCGTCCTTTTTCATACAATATTTCTACTTCCCTCTTATTGTCCCTGGCTTCCAGTACAATGGAGGTGGAGTCAGATTTCTGAGCCCAGGGCCGTCTGTTACATCGGTTTTTCTTCTCGAGTCTTTGCATTTCTCTCCTCTCTTTATCTTTTTATAATCTTCTAATGCCTTTCCCTTGCCTTTGGGTGAAGAGCTCTGACACAGCGATAGCATTTGTGGCGGAAAGTAGGTCCAGCAGCGTGGAAATGTGCAGTCTCAGCAGCCCGGACTGGTGATGGTAGAATTTACATTGTAGAAACAGTATGAACGCAGATTCCTGGAGGCGGTGGCGGAGGCGAGTTTGGCGGCTTCATCCGGCTGCATGACAGACGGATGCCCGAAATGGTGTCGCAAAAATATAGAGGATAACAGCACGAGGAGGCTACTCAGCCCTTCCAGCCTGCACTCAAATTAATTACGACCATGGATGATCGTCCAACTCAATAGCCTCATCCTACTTTTACTCGTTCACAACAGGATTGTCATGCATAATTTTCCCTTCGTCAATCCATGTTTACTCTGTCTGATCCAACCACTGCATTCCAAATTCTCCTGGCGGAGTTTGTGCCCGTTTTAAACCTGTCAGCACAGGTTGGGTCCACATTGGTAAAGCCCAGCGTGGACTCATAGTCACAAAGGCTTCGGTGGAGGCAAGATTGCGTGGAAGAGCTATAACATTCGTTCCAGTTGCGGCAGCAGGGAAGCACTCGTGCGAGGCCACAAGGAGCCCATGATGGAGCAGTAAGGTTTGACACTTTTTGTAGTCCAAATTTGTGCAGGTCAGGTGAATTGACCATGGTCTTTATTCAGAGTGGTAAGGGTAAGGAATGTGTCACCTGCAACGGCAGTAGATTCGCCAACTTTAAGTGCACTTAAGTCGTCATTGGACAAGCATATGGACGTACATGGAACATTGTAGGTTAGATGGGCTTCAGATTGTTATGACAGGTTGGCGCAACATCAAGAACCAAAGGGCCTGTACTGCGCTGTAATGTTCTATCTATGAATAAGTTGCCCATTGTGTTCAGGCATGTGTAGATTAACTGCAATTATTCGCGAAATGTAGGGTATTGGGATAATATGTCTGTGTTGGATATTCTCCAGAGTGTCGGTGTGGACTTGTTGGTCACAATCGCTGTTCCATCAGTGCAGGGGCTCTATCACTCCTATCACGTTTTTTCTTCATTTTTCTGCCTTTCTATTCGAAGTTTTCGTTTATGTTAATTTGCTTCAAGATAGCACTCGAGAGTGGCGACCATATAAAATATTTTTAATGACATTTGGTAATGATATCTGCGTGACAATAAATAATGCAATGAATAACTAAACAATTTTTAGACAGCATTTCCACCTCTAAATCTTCCTGTTAGTTTCAAAACAATTCCCACTGCCTCACGATCATTTCATTTCAGATGCTATTCGAATGTCCAGATCGTGCTGTTACTTTAAACCGTACTACCACTTCCACATGTTCCAAATATTTTGGAAAGAGTTCCTCATTCCGCATTTCTCTATTGTTTCGGCGATAGTCAAACAGCTACATGTTCCAGGTTATTTTGGACACGATTCTCAATTGCACATATTCACTGTCACTTTCAACACAATTTGTATTTCCATGCGTCCCTGTCTTTTCAGAAAACATTCCCACTTTCATCCGTCCCTGTTTGTAAACGACCATTGCAACTTACACAAATTGTTAGTTTAAGCATCACTCTACTATCACACGTTCTCTGTCATTCAATACAGCATTTCCAGTTCCTTATGTTGCTGTTAGTTTTGACTGTGTTGTAGAGAGATTTTAAAGAACATTCTTGTGTCTTGTGTTTAGAATTGGATCTTAATTCAGAGCTCCTTCTCAACCCAATCTGAGAAAGACATTGAAATCACAATGCAATGCACTTTTCACACTCCCTGATCACTAAGAAAGCAAGGGAATTTACACATATCGCATTAAAATGATTGCATGCAACATTGATATCAGTGCTTGACAATTCTCTTTCTACAGTTGTGTCCCATAACAGACATTTGCCAGCTGCATCGTACCTGAGTGGTGATGTTTGTCACTTTATGCAGCTTTGATTGATCATTTTCCCGAAGAGGTTCATTCACACTGCAGTACATGCAATACTTCCATATGAAAAGAAAAGAATGCGCATTCTGGAGATCTGAACTCAAAATTCTTCTGAGGAAAACTCGCCAGAATTGAGATATTAACTGCTTTCTCCCCGCAGATGTTGTGAGACTTGCTGAGATTCATCAACAATTTCAATCGTTGCAAGTCCAGTTATCTGCTTATTACATGCACGTACCTTGTACTGCAGCTCTGACCTCGATACAACAATCCCACAAACATTTGCTTCTCTTTGCCTTTTCTGAGCTCCACTCAAACTGATACTGTAATGGCAGAATCAACCAGGATGTTTAGTTGGGCAATCTCGATGATGAGATTTTCTCACTTCTTCTTGTTCGTTCTTTTGAAGGAGAATGGTGAAGTTCTCATCAGGCCACTCCTAGCCCTCACGGGGTGGAGGGGACAATGATCTCCGACTATGCTGTACATTCCACC
>NW_025198195.1:3585-5469 GCF_004010195.1 Chiloscyllium plagiosum
AATAATGTCTCAGGTAGGCGCAACATTGAGGGCCGAAGGGCCTTTAATACGCTGGAGTGTTTTATGCTCTTTGTTCTGTGTATGGGATTTTCTTCTGTCAGATGGTATGGACCTGGAATATTTCATTATGCTGGTTGGAAACGCTGTTTAATGACGTCGATTCAAGACTATGACATACTTTTTAAAATCAGTATGGGATTCAAGGGGTATGGGAATGAGGTAAGAAGGCAACACTAAGGAGTATTGGATAAGACAGGTTTTCATTTACTGACGGAGCAGATTCGTTGCGATTAGAGGCCTTCATTTCATTCTGGGTCTTATGGTTTTAGTTCAAACGATATGCCTGTACGGAGAGGTGATCTGCTGCGTCGTGTTTGGACTGTTCAAAGCACGAGTCTGAGTCCTACATTGCAGGACATCAACTCTGGAGGACAGATCAACCAGGAAGTCAAGATGCAACGGGGAGGAACAAAAGGGCCTGATGAGAACTTCACCATTCTCCTTCAAAAGAACGAACAAGAAGAAGTCAGAAAATCTCATCATTGTCACTGTTCTTACTCTCGTTATGGTTCTGGTCAGAACAATGTAACATCTTCTCCCATTACTTCCCAGCTAATCAGTCCTCCCACATCCACCGTCTCAGGAGCGACCCATATTCGAGTGACACGGCATTATTTCAGATTTAAAATATACTTTTAAATTGCCGAAATGAAGAGGGTGAAGTATAGGCATATGCACTGGGTCATCTTTGCTAGAGATCACCGCAGCCTGTGGCAGAGACCGAGGCATTTTTCAGCCAGCTGTGATTATGAGAGCAAAGGCGAGCAAGGTTGCATCTGCTGCCCGGGCCTTGCAATCACTGCGTGGAATGACACAGTTGCAAATAATTGCTGACATTCCAATCACATAATTAATTTGACTGGAGACGTTAGTTTCTACAAAATGCAGATACTTAAGCATCATTTAAAAAAAGCGAGGTGCATTACATTCGGCAGGGATGAACATGTATAGTGACAATTTCTTCATTCGTATGTACGGGAATTAACACGAAGTAAACTGAATATAGAATTTTCAATCAATTGTACTTCACTTGAATCTCTCCACGTAGAAATCCATCACTGTCGACCTCACTTCCTGCTAAAAGTTGCCCATCATATATTTTCCACGGAATACCAAATCAATTCTCATCATCTCAAGTAAGTCATTGCATTTTCTGCATTCACTGACTTATTCTGTTGTGGTTTCACGATCACTGCCACATGCAACTAAGAATGCAGCACTCTCACAAGTTTCAATTATTCCATGTACAAACCAGATTAAAGCTTAATCGTCTCTATTTCAGTACCACACATAATTCCCAAACAACAGGATAATGTCACCGACTGTTCAATGCTTTCAAATTTATATTATCTTCCTGACGTGGAATTATGCTTGTCGAGGACATGTGCACATGCTATGTACAGCATCGTTCATTCTTGGCAGCTTTGAAATTCACAAACCTGACTAATGTTTCATGAGTTGTCATTGGCTTTTACATATAAATCAATAAAGCCATGCCCTGTATTCATACTTCTTGAGAATTATGTTATTATTTCATCTGCATCACACCGCCAAATCCATTCACTTTAAATTAAATTAATTTTATATGTTATCCCCAGATTCCAGACTCGCAGGTACTGTCCCAAGGCGATTATGAAACTGGAGAAGGTGCGTTGAAAATTTGCAGAAATGTTGCCCAAACGTTTCATGGCTAGTGTGGGGTGGCGCGGAGTACGATTTGTGACCGTGACTTAGTTACATCGAGAGGATGGATAGGCTGGGATATTGTTCACTGTTTCACAGGATGTTGGGGAATAACAAATGTCCTTTGTGAGGAAAGAACAG
>NW_025198196.1:0-1223 GCF_004010195.1 Chiloscyllium plagiosum
GATGGATTTTGGGTAAAGTTATAAGTTTTAAAACGTATTTGGTAAAGTACAAGAATAAGAGAACACTTTGACAAATCTGGGCCCAGCGCAGGCAGTGGAAATGATTTAGCTTTGGATGATGGTCAGCATGGACTGTATGGGCCGATAGGCCTGTATGCAAATACCCTATATAACTCGTTGAGTCTGTGTGTGTTTGTATGTCCAAGTATGTGTCTGCATATTTCTGTTGGTGTTTGCCTACTCCTGTGTGTCTACATATGTCTCTGTTAACCACTGCGTGCATGTCTATCTCTCTGTGCTTGTTACATGTGTTCCTGCATTAGTGTGTGAATCTCTGTCTCTGCATCTCTGTGCAATGGGAGTTCTTCTTGTTTTTGGTGTGAATCACTGAAACGGGATCAAAATCACTCTTCCTTTCTCTCCCTTTCCCTCTTTTCTTTAAAGTGATACAAGCCCACAATCTGCTGGTCTGGTTTAGGTCTTTTCAATCCTTTCTCAAAGGTAAGATTACTTGTAAGAGTACAACATTAATAATTCCTAGTTAAAGGAAGTGCATTAAAATTAATCTCATTGCCTTAGAAAACGGCTCACTCGGAATTGCTTGGTTATAATTACAATGGAAATATGCTTTAATGTGTATTCTGTGTGTTGGAAATACTACCCAGTGAAAAACCATTTCCACATTGCAGAAAGAGTGCAGACATTTCTCCACATGAACGTGTTCCACTCTGAGGGCCTAAGTGCAATGACAATCCTCTCCAAACCAACCTAGTGTGTGCATGTGCATGTGCGTGTATGTATGTTCGCACGCGCGTGTATGCGTGTGTGTGTATGTTTGGTGCAATCGAAGTTCAGGTTGGATTGTGCTGTGAGCTGCTGCCCTCCCTCTCTCCCTCTCAGACTGAATCCCTGGTCGTTTACACACTTCACACGATTACAGTGGGGTGGGGCATCGGGGTGGGGGGTGTGAAACAGAGATTGACAACAACAGAAATCTCAGCAGCTCTGGAAGCATCTTTGGACAAAAATGAAAGTTGACGTTTTGGATCGAGTGACCCTTACTCAGAACTCATATCGGGGGATATTACATCACTTTAAACATCACAGAGACTGCCAGACCCGCCCCACACAGATACACACACGAATACAGACACATAGAGGCACTCACTATACATTGACAGTAATACAGACATGGAGAGTGTGTCAATATTTCACTCGCTCTG